>NW_010394703.1:77340-81879 GCF_000710305.1 Buceros rhinoceros silvestris
CTCTTTCCCAGGAACCTGCCAAGCAGTATGTACTTTCAGGCTTTTTCTGCTGTCCTTTCCCAGACAGACCTCTTGTACACCACAGCCAGGATCCACCTTTGTAACTCCTCCCACACGGCCTTCTCACCAAGTCCTCCTCAAGGAGGTTCCAGGTCCAGAGCCTCTTTCCTTGAATGTCTGGGTTTTCCACAACTTGTTTTCCTAGCAGGTCTCCCTCTTCCACAGTTGTGTGCTCCTCATCTGGAAACTGCAGCTGCAGCTGAACAGACTGTACGCAGTGGCTGTACTCAGACAGACACTGGAGAACAAGAGCATTTCCCAAGCCTTGTGCTTCAAAGACACACAAAGCTCAGGCCAACTCAGAAAATAGGAAAACACGCCAGCTTCCACTTCAATACATACACTCAATTTTGGTTCTTAGAGACTGAAAAGCCACTATAAGCAGAAAATCACATCAAACAGCTTCTATTCACCGCACACTGTTTTGCACTCAGAATAAACTATTGCCACATGCCTGACCCAGTCACTCCAATAAATAATTCATGGTCTCACTCTAATGCTTTCCTGCAGGTCCAAGAAAAGAGGATTTCAGAGAAAAGAACAAGTCCTATGAAGAAAGGGCCGTTTGAGAGAGTATAACGAAAACCGTCCTTGAGTTGCAGTACATCCTGCCAGAGACAAAAGTCAACACCAGCTGATAAGAGTGAGGCAAGCGCAGGGACTCAAAAGAGGTAAATCTATATGGCTGACATACTTCGAAGCCAATGAAAAGTCAGTTGGTTTGGACCTAAGGAACCTGCTGTCTAGGTGGCAGGAGAAGGAGACACCACAGGCCACACTGGAGAGGAGAGACCCAGCAATGCCCCTCCAGCCTGCTGCTGACCCAGCAGCAGCGCCAGCTGAAGGGACCTCACAAACAGCCTCACAGCCATCAGCCTGCTGCTGGCCTGTCCGGGCCTCAGGAAGAAGTAGCCTCACAAGGAACTTCCAAGCCATTTGCATGCTGCCTACCTGTCACCTGAAGAGACAGAGGTGACCTCACAAGGAACTTCCAAGCCCTGTGCCCACCTCTACACTATCAGCATCTCTGACCAAGGCAACCTAACAGGCCCCCAACCCAGCCATCACCTTGCTGCTGTCCCCTTGCCATCCCTCCAACACGCCTCTCCTCTGCCCCATTAGGAATGCCTCTGGCTCATGAGGAATTAAAAATACAGACTACGCTGCATATTTGTATGCTTTCTCTGCATTTTGTTCTATTAAGGACAACACGTTACACAATGTAAGAACTGAAAGTCTTGTGGAAAACTTTCCAGGGAAAAACACTTGTCATTTATAAGGCTAAACATTAACTTTATTCACTAGAATATAGTCATACTTTTATAATATTATATTATTATTGTCATCACATAGTATTATAATAATGTTGTTACATGTTATTAAATATTATTTAATATTTGCCATAACTACTATATTATAAGAAATTACCTAATAAACATCTGGCTCTCATGGCTTTAAATGTATCAGCAACAACTGGAATGCTAATCAGTTTGGATAGGCCCTGTGTGTGTATACAAGTGTGTACGTGTGCTGGTGTATCAGATGGTCCTGCTCACCTAGTATGCTTATCACAGCTATAAGCAGACAATGACTGGGATGATTTGAAGAATCTTTACCGAAGGTTCCATTACAAGTGATTTTATTTTTTAAGAACAGTGGAACAGGGGAAACTAAAATTAAGAAGTCAAAGGTGCTGGTTATAAAGGAAAGAATACATTGGCCACATTTTCCGTCAAAAACTGATTATCAAGCAGTAGAGAGAAACCGGAGCGACAGATTAAACTAATTTCTGGCATCCTTATTTCTGATCACTCAGTTGAACAGGAATTCAAATAGTGCAATTTAAATAATCAGTAATAATGCACAAGAATGATATTTCTCTTCTGACTAGTGAAAAAATACAAATCCTGATGTCTGCCTTTCTGTAGGTGAGGAATATATCTGTTCCCCGGTCTAGGAAAATTATCAACATAAAACAACTCTAGTTTGTGCTACCTTTTAGCTCAGACTACATTAGCAAGTAGTGTGGACCAATCTGTAGAGTAAAACTGTTGGTGCAGAGGTTTTGACACCAACAACACACACATCTTAGGTCTCAATATTTTACTTTGGATTACATCCAGTCTGGCCCCGTGGGCTGAAAGATGCAGCTTGTCACTCAGTTTAATATCACCTGAAGATAATCCACTTCATGCACACTAAGACTACTGTATGATGCCAGCCAAAACCCAGTAAGTGGGGTCAACAGGGAGGCATCTCAAAGTCCACTTCAAGCTAAACTAAATATGGATGCTCTTCCCTGTAATTTAGTGGTGCCTGCCCTTCCACTGCTGTCACTTCTGGGTTTCAAAATCAATCTGCACTACAGAAGAAAAGGCAATTCTGCTCTTCAGCATCCACTAATTTGTTAACTATAACATGATTGTTTATTTGCAAGGGAAAGCAGGGCAGATAGAAACAAAAAGTATTAATGTAAGTATCCACTAAGACATCAATTAAATTATACCATAGGTATAATTGTAAATTAATTCACCCTTTGGAAAACTAGTTAACTAAACCTAATCCTGTTGTTTACCTGGAATACATACAAAATTAAAGTTTTACAACTAAGAGAAAAGACATCACAGTTGACCACCTTCATGAAAGTGTACCAGCTGTAAGGTGACACCTATTTCTATATATAACAGCTTTATGCATTTCACTGTGATACCTAATTACATTTGTGAGTGATAAGCTTGTGAGGTTAAAGTTTGTGAGACTCTAACGTTGTCAGACATTTTCAGTGCTGTTTTCTATGAACAGTCATGGTGTCATTGCACTCTGAAGGCACAGGCAGTTATTTGCTCAATAGATTATTTGACAGCAAGCTTTTGCTGTCTGAGCAGCTCAGCTGCCCGTCTCCTCTGAAGAGCAGCAAGCAACCTCTGTAACACCCTTTATATGAAGAATGAAAGTTTGATTCATTCCTAAATACAGGCCACCCCTATGTCAAGAAGCCTCTGTGCTGCTGGTTTCCCGAAATACCACCGATCTGTGACCACATGACTTGCCAGGCAGCTCTGCAGAGGTGGACAGACCCAGCAATGCAAATAGCCTCAGCGCCCTGGTTTGAGCTTGTAACATTTCACACCTGAAGTCTGTGTCTTCAAAGGAAAATGGTCAGTCTGAAAAGCTCGGGTTAGGTGTTATATCTGAAAACAAAAACAGGAAGAGGAACACTTTATACCAACAACACTAACTCAGGAAGAAGTGTTGTGAAAAATTCGGTACTCACGTAAAAGACGCTGCTCATCAAGGGAACCATGAAGTGGAAATCATCAAGGTTGTGCCATGGTTACTTGCAACACCTATCTGCTCTCACTGATTCAATACCACGGGATAAATTTACCACACGATGTGGATCGAAATGCTATTTTCCAGGTGAAAAGCCAAATGATGCCTTAATGCATTTGTGTTACAAGAGTACCAACAGCAATCCTCTCAAGAGGAGTAGATTTGCGTCCATTGCCCTGGCCAAATTGTGACTTGGTAAATTAGATTATTTCATTTTTTTAAATTAAATGCTTCCTTTTTAAGGATCACAAACACTCAAATCTGCAAGGACAACCAGTAGTACCTAGGAGGTCTCAAGTTTTTCCTCATGATCTCTAATGCTTCCAGCATCCCTGTGAGGTTAGGAGGCGCTGCAGCTTGTATCTTAGCTCCCTCATAGCTTACTAATGAGGAAACTATATATATAAATTTACTGCTAAAGGTATTCAGTCCTCAGCCCCATCTTTGACTTCCTGGCTCTTGAATATCCATGGGAAGAACTGTTTTTGGAGGAAAGGGGCTCTCAGAAGCCATAAAGCTGAATGACCTAAATTAGCAATTACGGAACTAAGGATTCAGCCAGCAGCAGGCAAAGAAGGATCATGATCACCTGGAGTTTTATCCTTAAATTTCTTAGTAGATCTAATCCTAATTGACTTGCATAGTCATTGCACAGGAAACTATGACAGGCCTGGGAGTTAAATCCAAGTCTCCTGACACTCTAACCATGCCTCATTCTGTAGACAATTCTGTCAGGGAGTTGAAGAGAATACATAAAATATATTTGGGCCAAAGAGAACCTAAAAGGAAATCAATCTTACTCAGTTATGTATTATTAGTTACGGTATTATCACACCATAACGCCATTTTTCAACACCCAGTAACAAAATGAAGCCTGCATACTTTGTACAGCAATACAAACCCCCAAAATTGCTGTAGGCATGAGAATTTGTGAGGTGGATATGCTCAACGACTGCTGGAAGCAGATCAGGCCACCCATATCAGTGGGTAGTAAAAATAGCCAACAGTCCTAGCTCACCTGGTCTGTGAGGAATCATCTTCCTGACTCAGATTTAGCAGTTTGTTCCACTGTGCGTGCACAAGCAAGGTACAACCCGGTGGGAAGCAGAGGGCTTCAGCCCAGCTCCAGCTGTGCTGTCTCCTGCT
>NW_010394703.1:81965-86391 GCF_000710305.1 Buceros rhinoceros silvestris
GAAATCAACAGGAGGACTCACGTCCGTGGGGGAAAGCACTTTTCCTCAGCCTGCATGATTTTTATGTGCTTTCGCTAACAAATGTATTTTGGGGGAAGTAATAAACTGTTCTCAGTTGATTTCGTGATTTTTTTTTAACAGAAAAATAGTAAGAACTGCATGTGAGTTTCAGTGACTCCAACTGAGACTCAAGAATGAGATTCAGTTCCCCAAACATGCCTGAACTGTCACTTAGCATCTCCAGGCCTCACTTCTGTCAATACAAGAGGGCCACAGAAAAAGCCAATAAAGCAAGTTCACTCAGTCCTAGTGGGAGAACAAGTCTATTTTTGCACAAGGGGGAATTTATTATTTTTAGGGGGGGGATGGGTTGTGGGTAGTCGGGCACATTAAAATGAAGCTTTTACTTAGAGTCATTTTTATATAAAGAATTAAAGCTGTCCAACTGGTTTCAGTTGGCATCCAGACAAACAAGAGGAAACTGTGTCTCTTGGAATACCAGCCGCCAACTCTCTTACACAGGAAAACTGAAAAAGGAGTGACTGCACTCATCAGGCAGCTCAGCCAATAAGAAACGCTAAGTCATATGCTCAGTGCGCTTACCTGCTTGCAGAAAACTTGGCAACGAGAGAGCCAGAGGCTGATGCCTGGAGTAAGCAGACGGTGGGTGTTGGGGCACTTGTCTCTCTGTCTGGTGCCTGCTGCTGCTCCCATCTAGCCCAAGCTTTCAGGTTTTCTTCAAGAGAAAAACAATGCACTAGAGAGGCTGGTACATGACCTCATCCTGACAGTGACCTTCAACATGACTCCATAGCTGGGAGCTCTGAAACATTTTTGGTTCTTCTGGTTTATACATATCTACACTGATACAAGGGCAGACTATGATGTCATTCTTTACAATAAGCAATGCATAACTCATAAAAGAGACTGACATAATTAAAAGGCTTACCAAATATGATTAATGGCCATGAACAGATCCAAAGTATTCTTGCTTCTGTGAAAAAAAAAAAAGTAATAATTTTACAGAAGCAATGACCCAAATGACAGATTTTATTTGAGGATAAAGATTACTTCAAATTAAAATTCACCCTTGGATGATGACAGTTGTCAAGATTCTTCAGCGAATGTTTTTACATTCAGCTGCCTAAGGGCCTTCATAACACTTCAGAGCACAGCACTGTACAACTGTGGCACAGCAATGGTTGCAAAACATGTCTATGATGCCATTTGGTAATAAGGTACTCCATGCTCCATCAACTTACAGAAAACAGTATTAGCAACAGTAGACTAGAGACAGAAATCCACTGCCTTCATTTATGTGGTAGAACAAGATTCATACAGAGAAACCCACTTTTGTTCTCAGCTCTTGTCTCAATCTCATGATTAAGTACTTTTTTTTTGCACTCAGAGCAGGTGGAGAGCTTCCTTTTCCCCCAGCATAGCTGCAGTATCAATTCACGAGCCAGATGAAAAATCATGGCATATACTAAATAAGACTAAAAAAAGTGACAGCTGCTTTTTCAGAAGCCCTGCAGGTAAAACAAAGCTTAGCAAGCTTGGGTTATTTTTCTTTCTTAGCACTAAGTCAACAAATGAATGTTGCTATTATAATCCCACTCCCCTAGGTCTTTGTATGTCTACAATAAACTTGCCATGTCACTAAATCAAATAAAATCACATTAACAATGGTGTAAATGGCTTCATTTTCTATTAGCACAGAAACATCGGAGTAGCGATTTTATTTTCCATGTAATGTGCACAAATAAATAAATATACACACGTATAATCAAATTGTTAAGCTTTATTCATCAGCAACCTTACAGAATGAATATTTTGACTTGTCTATTTAAAATTCCCTTGCCACATAGCAGGTGTAGCAGGTGTAGTTCACTTAGAAAAAGAAAACACTCGTAAAAACTTCACAGCAGATGGCCCTCTCTGAACTCTGCTGCAGACATGGATGTACTCACTGGGCTTGGCGTCTCCCTAATTGCTGTTTTGAATACAATTTCAAGATTTCTTGCCATAACAATCCATGCAAAAGCAGCAGCACAGAAACTTGGGCAGACTCACAAGACGTCTCAGCCTTCTGTCCCTCACTGCATTTCCTCAGAGGGAGTGCAATGCATACCTTTGCTGCCGTAAGCAACTTCTAGACCCAGAAGCCTTTAGATCCATCTCAAATGTTCTCACCGTATGGTACTTTACCATGCTTGTCACCACTACTAGAATATAATTTTAAAGATTAAAGCTCCTTTTTACTGTCCAAATGTCATCAGGGAGAAGCAGGGGCATCCCACCACCCCCTGGGATGGGAGGGAGCAGAGGAGGTGGAGGGGAAAGGGAGAACTGAAGTTGGATGGGCAACTGGGGAGAAGGGGAGTTCAAAACAGTCATGTACAGTCATGATCCCTAGAAAGCACAGGGACAGGAGAGCTAAGAGTAATTGGCTGGCCAAAGTGATGAGGTCAAGGTGGTTAGGTGGGACAGCTGTGGAAAGTTACTGACACTGTACAGAAGGAATGTTACGAGAGATTAGCATCATTAGCTACAAGAGGAAAAAAATAGGTGGTGGGCAATGGAAAGAGACAGATGCATTGGACAAGAATCTGGGAAAAGGATATAAGGACTGTGTAAGAGAAGCTGAATGGGATAAAGAAATGGAGAGTGAAAATAGGATAATGTCCCTAGGGAAGCAGACTTAGCATGTGGGAAAACTGTGATTGTGAGCTAAGGAGGGAAATCATAGCTTACTGAGTAAGTTAAAAACACACGGGAGCATGTTTTGCCTATTTTGTTGTAGCTGTGGATAACCTTTAAGGATGATGCAGGACTATAAAACAAAGCAGACTGATTTATTTTTAGCTGAGGTTAGGAGGTGCAGGAATGAGGCAAGTAATTACAGGAAAAAATAAGATCATTTCATGGCTAAGAAAGTGAATGTTGCCCCAGAGGGGAGCATTCCATCCTGCCTTCCACCACAGACTTCCTAGGATGCTAATTGAGTCATTTCAATTTTTCAGGTATGGTCATTAACTTTAGGTTCTTCATTTTCTGGGCACCTGACTTGGAAATCCGAAGGTTAAACCACAAAAATGCTGAACACTCAGCTACAACCAAAGCTGATAAAAATCGTGTCTTGTACTTAGTATCTAATTCCAGTTACTTTGAAAAAACGCAGTCCTTGCTCTCTCAGAGAGGGCATCCAAAATTAACAGATACATTAGGTGTTAGTTTTCCTGTGCTTCAGTGGAACAAGTATGCTTCAATAACAAAACTTTTTCCAGCTTGGGTGTTACTCAGATTTTGGAAGTGCTTGTGTACTTACTAGCTTGGAAAACTACATGGAAGAGCTCAGGAGAAAAAGACTGCTTCTGCCTTCTGAAATGGTCTGAGCGGTGAGCTGCAAGTATGCCACTGAACGCACACTGACCAACAGCTGAATAATGTTCATTAAGTAAACTCCCCTCTTTTCTGTACCAAGTTCTGTCAAGGGATGGTAAAACACAGTACTGGGTCAGTTAATTATAGAACTGTATAAGGTATATGTGCAATAGGGTAGAATTTAAAGCTGTATGTGCAAATTTCAGTGACTTGGAAATCTTACTATTGCTTAGCAATCCGTATGTCCTGGTGTGTCTTGTGAGTGTGTGTGTGTACACGTGTGTATGCACCTATCCCTGGGGAGCGTACATCTATGTACGTGTGCAAGACAACACTGATTCTGTATGAAGAAACTGATTTCTTTAAATCTTCCAGTAAAATCTAGGACAAAAATTATTTCCATGCCTTTGTCGTGTTACTTTATCTGCAAAGAACCTTTCAATCAAGTGTGACATGAGATAAAAATAAAGAAACTGTGTAGCCACTTATAACATATTAAGAGAAAAAGCTATGTTTGCCTTGCTAGGTTTCAAAGAAAACAGAAAATTTCTAAAGAAGCTCAAAAAAAAAGAAAAGAAATTAAAAAAACCAACATGCAGACCTCTTCTGTTTCCATACCATTGTCATCCCAGGGGTTAAAGCAGATTCTTGGTGGTGCATTGCTTTAGGGATAAAGTAGCATTCTTTGTGCCAATGCCAGCTGGCAAATAAGACTGGGACTTGGAGGTGAGAATGAAGTACGACTGCGCTTTCAAAGGTACAAACCTAACCAGCTTGCAGGTATTATCTTCCTGTTTTCCTTGAAATATAAATCAATCTGTGTATTGTACAGGTGCATAAGTACATTGCTTAGCAGCTCCTGAAAACCAGGACTCTTTTTAAGCCTCTGTATTTGGAAATCTTATTCCAGGCTGGAGTCCCCTCCTTAGCATTTGTGAAAGTCATGTGGTTTGAAAAGTTAACATATATGCCATTACTGTATATTTAAAAGCAAAGTAGAAAAATGGAGAAAGAAATGTTTTTTATTATTAAATTGTGTAGG
>NW_010394703.1:86487-87584 GCF_000710305.1 Buceros rhinoceros silvestris
GGGAACATGTAGACGTTCCTAGAATTTCATTACGGGGTCATCTACAGAAAAAAATTTATTCCTGGATTAAAAAAAGCAGAAACTCAGACCTATCCTTGTTTTATGAGACCAAAGTTTAGCATCCTCTCTTGGATGTAGTGATACAGGTGCTTCAGAGAAAGCGTAAGAACATTCCCATGGGCCAGTGGGGGATAATCTGCTTCCCATAAATCTCTTCTTGATGGATGCAGTCATTGACTAAAGTTGCAAAGTCTAAAGAAACGTAATGTGCTTTCTAGAGTCTTATGACTTATGATGACACTGGCTTGTCTTTTTTTGTAATCCATATAAATTTCCTACCTTGCTCTTAAGGATCTCGATGTGCGGTGAAGGCTGATCTCCCAATGTTTTTAGTGTATGCCTCCGGATGACAGAATAAACCTAACTGTGAACCTAACGCAAACCAATACAGTGTCATCTCTCAGACCTTGCAGTCAACTCACAGAACTGTCCTGCTCCAAGTAGCTCCGCTGAAGAGCAGCAAAGCAAAATGACTATCACTCCAGACAGGTTCTCTGCTACAGCTCGAAATCATGTTGTCAGTGAGACTGAAGGCTACCGTGGAATCTATCTGTTGGCAAAGCCTGATACAGCAACCTGTTCACAGCACGGAAGAGATTCGTCCCAAAAGCCTAGAGCACAAGCAGTGAGGGGGGCAGAAAAGGAAGGAAACAAACATTTTTAGCACTCAAACTTGGGTGGAAAATGGAAGTCGACATCAAGTAGAGTTGCCTGAGCCCTAAAATAGCTGTTAAAAGTCCTTATAGGAAGGCAGTACCTTTGTAAGATTTGCTAAGGCATCTCTTATTTCTTGCAATCAGCTTCTTGACATAAATACAAACTCAGTAAGGCTCGGCAGCCTGTCATTCCTAATTTGTAAGGATAATAACAGGGTTGGGGTTTTTTTTAGTGAAGCATGAATTCTGTGAGCTCTCTAGTCTCAGCACATCTGCCCCTGCTCTTCTGCCAATCCAATCACCCCAGCAGAAGTAATACAGCACTGTAAAGAAAAAGGAGCACAGAAGGAGCACAGCAAGTTCCTCGCCCCACCCCCACCC
>NW_010394703.1:87656-91361 GCF_000710305.1 Buceros rhinoceros silvestris
CAGCAGCAGCAAGCTGAAGCAGGGACAAGAACAAATAGATGGGATGTGAAACAACAGGACAGTGGCCATGAATTCTGTGCTAAGGATCTCGCTCAGTCCAACACCTCAGCACCTTGGGGAGAACGATGCCTGAGGAAGGCACCAAGTCCTCATTAAACAGGCAGAAACAGGCACAGAGTCACAGGGTCTCTTTCTTGCTTAAACTGGGGTTTTATTGCCTCCTTTCGTCTGTCACTTTAGCCAACTGCCTGTTTCCCCTGCTCCTAAAACTGGGCCAGCTTGCTAGGGAGCTGCAAAAAACCACTCAGCTTTAAGGTAGTATTCAATTAGAAGATGTAACTCCATCGACGGATCTTTTAGCTTTTATACGAAAGGGGAGATGCTGGTCAATTTCCTGACCCTTAAACTTTGAGTTCTGACCTGATCTTAAAGCTTTGCCTTCCCAACTCCCACAAATAGCTACTGTTCTGGAAGGAAGACAATAGAAGAGCTGAACATGCAGCCCGTGGCAGAACCAGGCTCTAAACACCTGAGGAGAACTGATGGGTATTTAAGTACCTAGGTCACACTCAATGACTATATTTCAGTGCAGGGCAAAACACTTTACTTGAAAAAAAACACCCCTCAGATGTTATAAGTCTGTCACATACTTGGTACAGCATTTCCCAAAGTGCTAACTACAGGTATGCCTTCACTTCAGCAAAATTACTGATCATGTCTCCACTGATTGCGGTGGTAATTAAACCACTACCAAGCACTTGCACACACCTCACGGTATGTATGGAAGTACTAAAGCACACATGAACAAGGACATAACTTTAGCTTGCAGACAGAATACACTTGCTTCTCATAGTTAAGTTTGTATCACAACACTGCGTATAGTGTGTCACTCTGGTTAATTCCCAAGCTCTTCAGACTATGAGAGCTGATCTGTAACATTCATTTTTACACAAAACCCAACTCGGAATGACATTTCTCGGAATGCTGTTTGTAAACTGCAAACGCTTATTTGCGCTGGTTTTAGGCCAAACAGTTTGGTGCATGTTTTACTGATCTCCACAAATTTATATCAGGACTACTGAGCTATACTTCACACCTCCAGTGTCTAATCATTCCCTGAGGGACTGCTCAGGAGGTAAAGCACCACTCCATCTGAATTACAGCAGCGTCAGGCCATCAGGAGTAACTCGGGTCTGCTCACGTGTTTTACCAAGGGATGCATTCTGTAGCTGCATTTAAATATAACTGAACTTGGGGCAACTGAGGCCAGAATGATAACCAAGAAAAATTCAGATAAAAGGAAAAATCTGTATACAGAATGCATATGACTAAAGTTTCCCTGCTAACTTACTCGTGTTCAGCACAAGGATACTTCTTGCATTAACTTTAATGACAGACACTGAAGATCTGCCCAAGCACACTAAAGTCCGTATGAAACTTTGAGAATACGCCTTCAGGCAATGCTTTGCCATCTTTTCTATAGGGTGAGAATCTCTGCTCAGGCAGCTTCCACATTACTAGTTTGGAACTCAAATACAGACACTGATTCTAAAACATCACTTCTAAAGTAGTACATTTTCCTAAATGAAAAATTTACAAAATCTGTTATTCAATATGAAACAGGATAATTTTGATGTATGTTTTATAATGAACACAGCAGTCCTCTCTATGATTTGTATTTCGATAACATTCTTTAATGTTCTTTTTCTTCTTGTTGAATTAACACAATAATGCTTTTTAATTTAAGAAAAGCTTCCAACTAATCTCCAAACTGAGTTAAGCCAAAGTGCTTTCAGACTGACAAAGTCTTGGGTAAAGCAGTAAATCAGTTTCTCTGTAATAATTTCTTTATCCTCTCCATTTCAGCCTCATTGTACTTCATTCTCAGCATTTTAAATTCACAGGTCCTGAATCTGAGGATGTTGAGCCCCAAACGCAGACAGACTGAAGACAGAGAGCTGAAGAGATTACCAGTCTGAGGCATCTGTCCAGTTCAGCTTTCACAGAGGTGGCAGCTGCTGTGACAGGAAGCTGAGTCATGCATAAAGGCCAGTTTACAGATCAAAATAGTAATACAGTCCAGCACAGGTTGTAAAGTGCATAGTGGGGGGCTGCAAGCTGCACGGACTGCCTGCTTCATATGCAATGCAGCTGCGCCTGCCAGGAGAGCAGTAACACCCAGGCAAGAAACAGACATGGTGAACAGCTGGAAAGACAGGCCTGCTCCCATTTCGTCCAGCCTGGGTTTGAGAGACAATATATTCAGTTAAAAGCTGATGCTGTTGTCAATGCTGTCAAAGACAAAATTCCAAAAGAATTCAAATCATGCAAACTCAAGTTTTCAACTTAGTAAAGATAACTGCCAGAAAAAATCCAAAAAAAATTACTGCATTAAGCTGGCATGGTAAAGGGGAAGATCAATGACCCTCATCTTCCAAAAAAAAGCTGTCTGGGAAATTTATTGATGATAACACTAAGGCAGCAACAATATGAAATGAGAGTCTCTGCATCCTTACCAGGAGCTGCTGCCACAAGCAAATTCATCTTTAAGAACCGCCGAGTACTTCATGCTGGAGAAGCAAAGGAGATAGCCGAGCTGAGAGTTAGTCCCGGTGAAGTACATAAGATGCAACTCAGCCTACGCTATAAATCATTTCTTCCGTGCATTCATTAACTGTCTGCAGCCTCGGGGAGGTTTTCAGCTTTTCAGCTCTGTATTACAGAAATTACCTGTTCATGACACAAGCCAGAAAAAGGTGCATCTAAGCACACTGGCTATACAAAGGGTAAGTGAAGTGCAGACAAGACCAAGAGTTTTGTAAGCAGTGACATACAAGTAGCCTCATTTCCTAGGGAATTGCATCTCACGACTGTCAGATTTTTTAACTGAATTATACCACAGCTTCAGGCTTGTCTTAACCAGAGCATCAGAGAATCCACAGAGAAGAGAAATATGCACGTCTACTATGAAATGCTTCAAGTCATATTCGCTCCTTATTGAACACCACTGAATCCTACAGGAACACACATTTTGACTGAAAGGGGGATTTTCCAGTTCCTAGGCATTCAGTTTCTAACACAGTGGCACAAACTCTTAGTCCACTACTGTCATTTCAATATTAATGGCTGAAATGTATGCTGCATGTTTTCCCTCTTCGCAGAGAAGTGCACCCTTCCCTGCCCAAAGATGCTCACAGAACTTACAGGAATGTTCTCTCTTTGAGAATTAGCATCTTAAAATTCACCTCTCTCATTTGGTTGAAATCTACCCAAAATTTATGGGGTGCAGAACTAATAAAGCAACAGCAAGCAAACAGCAACAAAATTACTCCCTTATACTCACATGCAAATACACATGGGGTGCAGTTTTGCATATGCTTTATTTCTTTAAGAAATCAGGATTAACAAAAAAAAATCTGCTCAGCAATACTTGAGGAACCCATCTGGCTGTCACCTTCGTTTCTGAAACAGAGCTGAGCAGTTTGCCTTTGCCTACTTTAGTAGCATTATCTCCATGAAAGCCAGCTCATCCTCCCCTGTTGCTGGCACTGCCTGCCACAGCGGGCAGCTCCTCCGGCAGGGACCGCAGCGGGGCAGGGGGGAAGCAAGCGAGTACCGAAAGGACAGGGGGAAGCAAGACCTCAGCTCTTAAATCCTGGGTTGTTCTATATATATTATACGTGCTCTATGCTTAAAGTATGTAAA
>NW_010394704.1:0-4006 GCF_000710305.1 Buceros rhinoceros silvestris
TTAAGGGGAATTTTCTAACCCTAAGCCCTCCCTCCCTCCCTGATATCTTACACATTAGAATCAAGAGCTCTTGCACACTAATATTAACGTCCTTAAAGAGCTGCCAGCTCTGTTCATCAACTTTGTTCCTGAGGGCAGTTTTCCAAAGGAACCCATCCACTAATTATTTAAACTGAAAGCTGGTTCTTCTAAAATTCAATGTCCTGATTCTACTCTTCACCTGGTCCATATCCCTCAAGATTGTCATAGACTTCTGGAAGCTGGTTACAGACACAGTGACAGTATGGATATGCCTGCAATAGTTGTGCTGGTATTTTTGACATGTTCAGATGTCCTCCAAGGGTTTTCATTTCTACTGGGATAAATTCACTCGTAATACCAGCAGTGGACAGTGATGTAAGGAACTGATACACAAAGCTACAGACAGATTCCAGGTGGGAAGTCACTTATAATATGATGCAAAGACAAATCAAAGCAATCCAGTGAGACATTCTGTCATGTAGAAATCTTTGATTTGATCTCTTTTTATTCCTCCTGTATGAATTTCTGCTTCTTCAGTCTAACCTGTCTTTACAGTCCATATTTCTATTAAAATGTTGGCTTGTTTTTATAACATCCATCCTCCAGGATGTTCAAGAATGACTACCATTGGAGGTGTTCAAGGCTCAACTAGGGATGTCTTTGAATGGCCTGATCTATGTAGAGTGTGTTACATGAGATGACCCCTGAAGTTCCTTTTGAACCTAAATTACTCTATGATTCTATAAATTCAAAATCTTGTGGCATTCCAGACTATGTCAGACTGAACTGTAGGATAGGTACTGTAGCTCCATGTCAGGTAATAATCACTTGCTTTGAAACATACAGATATGTAATTCCATCTATGCTGCCGCCATACAATATTTGGCACACTAAATCATAATGATTTGCGAGACTGTAAGTTAAATATTCTAACTTGAGAAGTCAGTAACTGTGGAAATACAAATACTGTTTGGTCTGATAATATAAATTTAAATTGGGTCATTTTAGTTATGCATTATGCCTCTATATAATTTAACTCCTTTTCTGTCATGCTGTTTTCGGGCTACATTGTACAACCTTCATTCAGATTGATTCAACATTAATTCACAGGCATAGTCCCATTTCACTCATCCATGAAGCTCCCTTGATTTGAAAGGACCCAATCAACTAGTAAAAAATTTGACAGCAAAAAGGTTACACGCTCTAGTCCTTAGGCAAAGTTGCTCCAATTGAGATTTTTCTATATTGAAAAAAATATATTGTTTTTGTGACATTTTAACTGATGGTATTTATTAGTGTAGTTCAACTTTATGCTGCTCTGTGCAGTTGGGGAATACTTTACATTAATAACAATTATAGTAATACAGAATGGTGTAGTGTGCTTGGGGATCCAGATTTGGCATTCTCTGGAAAACAAATTGTGGTCAGGATGGAGTTTCCCCTTAGAAAGCACTTGAGCAAATGGGAAAAATGCTGCATTCTGGAAGTAAAATCAAAGCAGGTGGACAGGGCAGCAGGAGGCCATACTGAGGAGAAATGGGCAGCTTCAGTCTCTCTCATAGCATATTCATCAACTCCACCTGTTTATGTAATGACAAACAGCCAGACTTTAATAGCTGAATGGAAAGAATGACTTCCTATTGAAACAGAGATGCTATCCTGAAGTTGTATATAAAATTTCCAATTATTACTGATAATGATCTGTCATATACCTATAAAACATCTGTTCTACAGTAGAATAAGCATGACTGCATTATCAAGGTAAATACTAAGCTATGGAAACAGGACTCTGCAGCAGTTTAGTTAAGGATCCTGTTCCTATTTTACTCTTGGCCATATCTCTCCCTTCTGTTTGCCAATGGCAACCCATGCTGAAAGTTGGTAGGGGTGATGATTTTTAACTTGCTACCACCAGTGAGTTGATTACCTTTCAAACCTTCCCTAATCTGCATGTTCTCTGCAGGAGTTGTATTCTGCCTGGCACAAACTCTTAGAGCTGAAGCACTGGCTTCCCGAGTGCTTGTATCTCACATTAGACTTAACTGTGCACTATTTACATTTGGAGTTACTCTTTATCATTAGCTAAGTAAAACAGAAGACAGGGATTAGTACACTGTATAAGCGTCAATTTAGTCACAAAATACAGTCAACTTGTTTGTCAGCTGGTGGATGGTTTATTCCATTATTCACCTGAGACAGCTCTTTGCTAGTTAATCAGACAGTCATTTTGTATTATTTTTTAGGCAACAGATTATATTTTCAACTTTTCCAACCTTTCACAGAAAATGTAAGTAAAGTCAGTAGGAATTTTGTTTGCACCACTTGACCGAGCTCAAGACTTAAATATTTCCTCCTTTTGAAGAATAGTATCTAAAATTGCACAATGTTTTACCAGTCAGGAAATTAGTTATTGTATCATGATATGCCACCATCAATCATTATTTAAATGAAGGGGGTTTTTTCTTTTTTTTTTTTCCTGGAGCCTACTTCTGTTACTTAGAACTATGATAAATAATACATTAATGTAGTACTTTTTCTCATTCAGCATGCCAAAGTGGTGTACACACATTGCATACAGGACATTTAATTGTATTAATGTAGCCACCTTTTGAAAGGTTTAGAAGGTATACCACATTCTTGAATAACATTTGACATGTGAAGTCCAGAAGAATATCTTATGCAATGGGAAGTATAGGAAAAATGTACAAGGTTTGGCTGTGTTACAAGAGAGTAGAATTTTTTAATCAAAAATTATGAGAGATCTGATTAACTCAAATGAACAGACCTCTTTCAATTTGCTTTAAAAAATAAAATATCCTTTAGAAAATAATGCCCTAGACATTGTATTTTGGACTCCTAGATATGGGAAGAAAAAGTGCCAGACTTGCTAAATCACAATCCGACTGTTGCAAGTTCTGCTTGATGCTCTTCAGTCTAAAACAGACGCAATGTCTTTATTTCCACTTGGACATGTAGTACAATCTCAACATATTTGTGTTCCCCTGGATGTTTCTGAAAGCGTTTTCCAAAAGTTCACCTTCTGTCAAGAAGCATGGAAATGTAAAAGCTACTCAGTATCTCATCAGCTACTCAATCCATTTCCCTGATCTTATATAACTGCCCTATCACAACAGATGAAAAAAAATGGTAAATGCAGAGCAAGATGAACAATCTGTGAAAGGCACATTCTATAAATGTCATTAGTGCACGTAACTAACTCTTTCAGGAGTGTTCTCGATGCTTTCTACAGCGCTTTTCTCCATAGATGCTAAATCATCATTTTCCAGAATCTCACTCTGGTTTGCTTAGGACTACGTAACATTTGGCATCAAGATTCTCAGTTTTCCCCATGCAGATGAATTCCTTGCCAGTATTAGTAATCACCCAAGAAGTTCACAGAATCACAGAATCATTGTGTTTAGAAGAGACCTTCAAGATTGTCAAGTCCAACTGCTCATCTTGCACTGCCGAGACACCACTAAACCATGTTCCTCAGCACCACATCTACTTGTCTTTTCAATACCTCCAAGGAGAGTGACTCCACCACTTCCCTGGGCAGCCTGTTCCAATGCTTTACAACACTTTCTGTAAAGAAATTTTTCCTAATATATAACCTAAACCTCCCCTGGAGAAACTTGAGTCCATTTCCTCTTGTCCTATCATTTTTTACTTGGGAGGACAAACTAACCCCAACCTTGATACAACCTCCTTTCAGGCAGTTGTAGAGAGTGATAAGGTCTCCTGTGGTGGCTCATTTCTGTACTAGGGATCTTAAAGCATTTGCCTAATTTGATTTGTACTTTCCAGTCTCACTTTGAACAGAGATACATAGAGCATTTCCCATTTGATTTTTTCCCCCCCATAGCTATAAAAATGATTATTTTGTATTGTTATTGCTGCAATACATGTAAGTTCTGAGTCAGCTTTAAATTAAAATCCTTTAAACTTGGAGGAAGATGGAAAATGAGAAAAAATACCACTCTTT
>NW_010394704.1:4198-37504 GCF_000710305.1 Buceros rhinoceros silvestris
TTTTAGTAAGCAGCATAATGAGAATTTCTGTCCAAATATTTTCTCCCAGTCATAATATTTTCCTCTTTTTATTCCTGGCTCAGTAAAACTGATAATAAAAAAGTAGCTGGAAAGATATAAAATAGTACGTGCATTCAAAGTGCTTTTTAAAGTCTTGTTTCTATTTATGACTAACTACACTTTTCAAACATGGCTGTTTTCTTAACATATAACCTGTGAGAACTACTTGATGTGCTTTATTATTAACAAGGCGGTATTTCAATCAGTTCCACACAAAATACAATGAGAAGGTTTAGGATCCACAAAACCCCGTTTTTCAAATCCTGAAGTTAACTGACTTGTGCCATACCCTACTTTTTAATGTTCTTTCTGACCACAAATCACAGCAGCTTTTGATATAGATTGATGAAGCAATGAGCTAAAGATTTTCTGAAAATCAAGAGTATTATCTATAGAAAAAATCTCAAACTTGTCCTTTTTTCTCTTTGAACGCAAAAATGGAAGACTTTATCATTACCATTGGTTTTTTTGGACTGGCAGTGAGTAATCTCAAGTAGAGGAAAATTGATAAAACCATATCCTCCATTGATCTGTCGCAGAGACTAGACAGGAATGGAAGGTGGTTTTGCTTTCGTTGGCTGGCTTTGGGGGTCTTCTATAACCAAACCTACCTAGAGTGTATGGCTCAGCATGTGATTCCTATATCTGTACTTCGCAGCATAAATTCAGCCTTCATGAGTCTGCATGTACTTCCCATCTGACCTTACAACAGGCTGCATCCAAGCCATTGCAGGGAAGTAATCAAGGCGTCTTCAAGGGGGAATTAGAGGTTGCTTTATTGCATCCACAAATCAGACTCATGACAAAGGTTCATTAAAGTCTTCTTGGGAACAGGAGCTGTTACCTGTTGGCAGTCAAAACCAGCCATGAAGGTACACTTGCAGACAAGGGATATGGACATTTGGCTAACCTGGCCCTGAGCATCTCCTTTGAGCTGAGTGCATAGCATGACAAACAGGGAATGGCTGACGAAAGTGATCTGTTCAGAAGCTAATAATAGGACATTTGTCTTCATAGAATCATCTGGTTGGAAGAGATCTTTAAGATCATCTAGTCCTACTGACAACCCTGCACTGCCAGGGTCCCTAAACCATGTCCCTCAGCACCACATCTACACATCTCTTAAACACCTCTAGGGATGGGAACTCCACCACCTCCCTGGGCAGCCTGTTCCAATGCTTCACCACCCTCTCTGTTTAGTTCTTCCTGATATCTAACCTAGATCTCCCCTGGCACTACTTAAGGCCATTTCCTCTTGTTGTGTCGCTTGTCACATGGAACAAGAGACCAACCTTGACCTCTCTACAACCTCCTTTCAGGTAGCTGAAGAGAGCAATAAGGTCTCCCGTCAGCATCCTTCTCTCCAGGCTAAAAAACCCCAGTTCCCTCAGCCGCTCCTCATAAGACTTGCTCTCTAGACCCTTCATCAGCTTCATTGCCCTTCTCTGAACATTCTGAAGCAACTCAACATCCTTCTTGAAGTGAGGGGCCCAAAACTGAACACAGTACCCAAGATGTGGCCTCACGAGTGCCAAGTACAGGGGAACAATACCTTCCCTACTCCTGCTGGCCATACATATATTTTTCATACATAAAAAGCACAAGAATGTCAAAGTCAAAACTGAAATAATACAGAAATTGCGTGTTTCTGCAGATGGCCACAATATCCATAATTACAGAGAAAACAGAAAGAATAAGACAGTCTTATAAGCAAAGCTTCCATACTGCTAGACTAAATATTACCATGATCTAAATATTTGGCAATCCTTCTCTGCCTGCCCTCCCTCAACCACCACCCCCACCCCCTATCCCCACCTCATTAGAGGATTCATTTGCCACCTCTCCTCTAATATCTTTCACTGAGGCAACTGATGCTTGTCACAGAAGATGACAAGACACCAGGCTGCATGGTCCATACATCTGAGCATCAAATATTCAGTGCAGTACAACCATAATCATAGATGCTTCGGGAATGGATTCTACAGGTTCTTGAATTTTAGCGCATCAGAAGCAGGTGTTTCTTAGAAAACCAAAGTTTTAAATAACAGAAATAAAAATTTAAAAAGAGGAACCGTGACTCTTCTGAGGGATAATTAAAATGTTATTTTCTTTTAGAAAAAACACCTCCCTAAATTTTTAATTCTTTACAAATCTCCTACTTTCAAAGCCTCAAAAAACTTCTTTATGTCCAAAGTTTGGGTCTGCTGGTGACTTGTGTAACGGAAAAGATGAAGTGGGAGGACAAGTGGACATTGTGCCATGGGTAACAGATTGTATGATTTTTTTCCAGCTCTTATCTATCACTAACAATGTGTTGGTGTTTTTTGATTGTCATATCAGTGACAGTCATCTTAACAGAACAGGTATTACTCATTTTTAATTGAGCTTCTTTTTATCTTTCAGCCTTTCTGTCTATTTTTCTTCTGAACCCATTGCTTGGCCCTGAAGTGCCTACTTACAGCATGTGATCAACAGAATGTACTTTCATTTTAAGAAAAGGGGAAAAAAGCCTTTCCCTAACTCCACCTGCTCTTATCCTGAAAGGAGGTTGTAGCAAGGTGCAGATTTGGTATGGTCTCTTTTCCCAAGTGAAAAATGATAGGACAAGAGGAAATGGCCTCAAGTTGCACCAGGGGAGGTTTAGGTTATATATTAGGAAAAACAGCTTTACAGAAAGTGTTGTAAAGCATTGGAACAGGCTGCCCAGGGAAGTGGTGGAGTCACCATCCCTGGAGGTATTGAAAAGACAAGTAGATGTGATGGTTTAGAGGTGTCCTGGCTCTGCCAGATTATTGTTGGACTCTGTGATCTTAAATGTTTCTTCCACCCAAAATGATTCTATGACAGTATTCCTCTGGCATAGTCTGAGTTGTTATATAGAAACCTGGCAACCTGTGGCAATCAACAAGAAGGTGAGGCTTCACTGCACGTTGAATCAAAATGAGAAAGAAAATCTGTGAAAAATTGAAATACTAAGGCTGCAGAGAGAGCTTACAGTGCTATAATATATTTAAATAAAATATGCAGTATGTGTTTAAGGCATCTGAATAAGATTTACTAAATATTTAAGGGCTGGTTCCTGTCCTAGCACTAGCATTAGAGCTGCTGCTGCTGCCTGCAGGCATATTTAGCCGCTTTCTCACCAATGTACTAACTCTTGAATCCCTGTAGTTCTTCCTTTCCTCATTACTCTGTTTCTCTTCTACATTTGTTTTCCAAACTGCTGGGTTATGCATAACGATATGAGGTCCTTCCTCCTGGAAAACTAGGTCATTGAAATGTAAAATGAGTCTCTTCCACACTTTTGAAAACTGAACATGATGCAAAAGTTTAACACAGTTACTTCATGATATTTGGATAGAGTACACAGGGTGGAAGTCTGCATTTTCATTATTCCTCACCTGCCTGTATTCCATCACGCTCCCTTAACTCTCACTTGGGTGTAGCAGGCTGTGCACAACAGTAAAGCAGTTTTCTGGCAGCAATGGCAACATCACTTCATTTGTATTATTTGGTTCATGGCAAACTCAGCAGGTACGGTAATCCTGGTCATCCCAAGCACTACTAAGGTTGAGATTTCAAGACAAAAGGGATCTCTGAAGGTCTTATCTGACTAAATGTTACCACATCTCTATATATATGCTGAGAAGTGCCTGAACTCAGACTTTGTCAAACGTGTTTCAGACTGTCACCATGATAGCAGAAGGACCCCAAGACTAAAGAAAAATCTCATTCAGTGTAATGTGTCCTTTTTTGTCTTTTTCCTTATTATAATTCACACTGTCATACCACCACATGCTGACTCTACCTAATGCTCCAAGGCAACGGTCAACTTGTATTCTACTTAGTTGTTAGTAATAAGGGAGTTAGAAACACCGGCCCTGCAGATTTCAGTCTTTAAGCACCATAAATAGTCTCAGAAACATTACTTTCTCGTATTTAAAGGTAATTTGAGTTTTCAGATTATGCGTCAGTCTAATAGCATGTTGTAAATGATGAATAGAGAATGCTTAAGAAACTAATAAGACACCTAGAAGACCTACAGTTCTTTAAAAAACATTCACACTGATATATACCTACAATGGTTTTGTCTCTTTCTTGTACTTTTTAAAATGGGTGATCTTCTGGTCAATAGCAAGCATTTCCAATGACAGAATTATCTCCACTCTAAATTGCCATCTGATTATTGCATAGGTCAGAACTTCTTTGCCTAGCAACGTTAATACTGGCATAACACTCACTCAGTGCATGTTAAGGCAGCTTTTCCTGTAAAGCTTATTAAATCGTGTAACTTGAGAAGCAAAATAACTGCTCTGACAGCTCTGCTCTCTAATCAGAAAGAGCAAATCCTACCTTTCTTTTGTCCTGGTTTGAGCTAGAACAGAACTACTTCTGTTCAGCGATTTCACTTCTCAGCTCAGTCTCTCCTCAGTGACGGCACTTTCTGAAGTTAACGGCCTGTCTGTGCAGACAGTGTCTGCTTCTAGCAGTGATAACGCTTGGTGTTTACAGTCACTAGCAGGGACTGGTCTGCAGAAAGGCTCTGGCTCATTCTTGCTCCTGCGCAGACCAAGGTCACTGCTCAATCCTGTGTCCCACGGTGGGGTGCAGTGAGTTAGAGGCTGCACCTGTGGGGAGGAGCAGCCAGGACAGGTGACCCTGAACTGAGCAGCAAGGTTTTCCATCACATGTATATTGTATTCGGTATAAAGCAGAGGGATCAGGAGGGTCAAGCTCTCTTCTTTAAAGGCCAGTATCCAAGGAGGACTCTGTCTGTTCTGCCTTCAATCCCAATCCGTGCATTCCTGAATCCAGTTCCCGAATCCAGTTCCCGAATCCAGCTCCTGCACCCAGTTTCAGACTGCCGCTGAGTCCAGTCTGGGCCTTACCCAGCCTCTGCCCAGAGCATCAGTGGTGACAGTGATGCGTTTACCATCAGGGGGTTGGGTTCAGTATTGGGTTTGTATATATTTGTATATATATTTCATTTTGTTATTATTATTCTCATTAAAGCAGCTTTAGTTTTCATTTCCAAACCATAAGTCTCTCTCCCTTACTCCTTTTCTCTTCCCCTTTGGGAAAGCGGTGGGAGTGGTAATAGAGAGCATCTGTCATTTGTCTAGTGGCTGGCCCAGTCCTAACCCATGATACCTTTCACATTATTCAGCTTCCAAGAAAAAACTATTAATAGTTAGTAATATGGTAATTGTTATGTGAGATATAATTGTTTGGCCAATTGTTTCTGTCAGTGGCTGTTTTAAATGCAGTAGAAGAAATTTCAAGGAATCCTATAATATTCCTGTTCATAAATCTATGATACATTTATGGCTTGCAAAACAAAAGACACATTCAGGAATTTTAAAAGAATCAGTCGCAATAGGATATTCACAAAAAAAAGAGAAAAAAAATCCTTGAACTTTCTTTTAATTTGGTGAAGTGTACAGTAGCTTTTAGTAGCTGCATTGATAACTCTTGCTTATGAATTTGTTTCTACTATTATAATAAACAAAGCTGTTCTCTCTACTCTGTGGTTGAATGCTCAGCTGAAACGTGTTTTATCTTTCCTTAATAGTGAAGGCTTTTCCTTTTGTTTTGTTTATTTACATAACTTGTTTAGCATAATTTTTTATTCTCTTTAGATAACTAAAAAGTAATTAAGTTGCCAGGTTCCCCATTGGTGCCAGACTCCTACACAACCCAAACTCTTCTCTGATCCTACCATCAGTTCCTCCTGCTCCATCTAGGAATTTTCTCATCTTACGCATCTGACCACTCTAATATAAAAGAAGCTGTTTCTTAAAGAAAGGTTTTATGAAAGTGTGTATCTTCTTTCCATAACCTCTGATCTTTGGCTACTTTAAGTCTAACAAAGGACAATGCGGGGAAATGACTGATAAAGGTAAATTTAAGCTGTGTTTACAGCTCAACATACAGTCTTCTGCACTCACAATGCTTTTGACTCCTCTACTCCTACCGGGCAAGAAATTAACAGTATTGTTGCTCCATGAATTGTGGGGCCAATCTGTGCCATCTCAAATTTCTACTGCAAGTTGCATCAATTGGAATGGTGCTCTAATTGATGCCTGCTATGTGAAGAAATGGTCTGCATATCAGGAGTCATCAGCTGAAGGGCTGTGTTGTTGCTCCTGTATTAGAGGCAATAAAAACAGTTGTTCAGGAATAACAGAAAAAGTGAACATGATTTACAAAGTATTAGTAAAGTTGCATGGGTATGAGCCAATTTTCAAGTGAATAATAAGTATATCTCCACCCAGATGAAACAGTATGAGATAACTGATAGGCATTTCTGGTTAAGATGTCATCTACATATGCAGTGAGACCAGTGCCTAAGGTTTCTGGCTTCAGTGATTTTTCACTTTTGCTGGGAAGTCTGACTTTGCTGAAACAACACAAGATGCTTAAGTGCTCTGCTGCTTCACGGGAAAGGTGGTGTTGTGCAGCATGGGAGATCTTGACTTACATTACCACTCTCGTCAGCATAAATTGGCATGTGGAAAATTGCCTCTGAATCAGCACCCAAAAGTCATGACTATGAGTTTGTCTGAAGCCTGTGCTCTAACCGTAAGGATATATATATGCTCTTGCTGAGTACAAAATCTCACGATGAAATCTACAAATTGAGATTTAATTTTCACTTAAATGCTTTTCAGATCTTGTTTTTATTCCAGTCTGTAATTAAACAAATGTCAAAGTCTCAAATGTTACAACAAAGTACATCTGACAGCTTCTGCAAAGCTCTAATCTGGCATGCTCTGTTACCATTATTTACAGAGGATGGATGGCTTGGCAGGTACCAATCACAGAATTGCTGTGCAACCGCCATCTTCATCTGCAGTTTTCCAAGCTAGTTCTCCCAATAATAAGCCACATAAATTGAAATCCTTAACCATATACCAGTCACTTGAGCAGTGACAGTTCAGGATTTACAAGGTTATACTCGCAATATAAAGCTATACATACGCCTTTTATAGAGAATGCTATTTAACTATAAAAATAAATTTTATCCCTTCCAACTAAGCATATGAAAAAGGTATAAACACAGCTTAGTTTTGTGTTCAACAACATCCTTTATTATGCTGAGGACTGATAGATACCCTGACATGTTGGAACATGCTACATCTTCTAAACAGATTCAATTGAATGTGAGGAGGCTTAGCAGGGTTGAAAAGATATTGTAGTTGTAATCCTTTCAGCTATAATATTTAATTTGTTGCTTTTAATCTCATAATTGGATCTTATGAGTAAGGTAAAGAGGATGTAATATTCAAACAGGATAAAGGTGTATTTGATATATACATATAATAAGATAAATATTGAATAAATAGACAGAAAGATAAATAGGGTTAACGCTCAGGGTAAATGCATCCTGAACAATTTCTCAGTAACTAAACCTCTGCACAGAGGATGCACCTTCTGGCAAGGCAGGAGAGGAATCTCTTGGAGTGGAGAGGAGCCCTGCAAGGAACAAGGATTCATACTTTCAAAGTGATGGAAAGAAACACACTTCTGGGAATCCTAGAGGGGTCTGTGGGGCTTTTCATTACCTGAGTGCAACCCTGGATGAAGTTGTTATGTGAGGAACACTAGAGTTGTGCTGATTTATAAACATACTTTATTTCTATTTGATCTCTCTAGATTTTCTGTTATTTTACAATGTTAATTTCTGTTCTGATGAAATCTAATTTAAAGACTCTACCCGAAGTTCTGTCTCATCAAAACTACTTCTGACTTTTGCTTGTATATGTCACACAGATAACAAAGATGCTGGTGCCCATCTTCCTAATACATAGCTTTCCCATTTTGCTGATGAGACTGTCCTTCATTGTGGATTACTATGAGTGTAGCTACTGAACAGGAAGGAATAAAACATTCCTTCTAATCACTTAATATGCCCATTCATTGGACAGTGTCGCAGTTTGAAAAGGGGGGGGGGCTGTTTCCCACTGAAAGGGATGCAACAAAATAGTGTGTCAGCTGGAAAAGCAAAATCAGCCAAACCACACACAAAAAAACTTTTGATGCTTATTAACAGCTTATCAGCACGTTAACAAACTCATTAAGACTTTAGTCGGGCAAAGGAAATGGTAACACACAGACTACATATATGAGAGATAGAAACAGAAAAGTTTAATAGAAAAACGCCCCCAAAGTAAAATAATTTTCGAAGTTAAACCGGACTGGAAAAGGGAGAGAAAGAGATAAAGGGAGAATAGATAAAAGTGTACAGTTACATATAAAATCTCCCGATTGAAACGATCCCCGCTTACAAACAAACTCCCCCCCCACAATGGCTCGCCACGCCAGTGAGGGAGGAGGGGGAAGGAAAAGTCCAGTCCGTTCACCTGACAAAAAAGTTCTCGATATAGGAACTTTCTCCTGAAGCAAACCTTTCATGCAAATACAACATAGTCCTTCTTTGCTCCGGAGTGGATGCAGAGAACTCTTCTTTGCCAAGAATAGCTCTTCCTAGACTCACACACACACACATCTGCACCACGGACCGGTCTGGTCGTATCCCAAGGGAATATCTTCAAATTCCCCCCTGCGTTGGTGCCTACTTCATCCCTGCAGAGATAAGGGGTATCGCTGGGTCAATCCGTCACAGCAAAACAGTTCAAACACCACCCCCGCCGGGAATCGGCAGAAACGGAGAAGGTTCTACCCATTTTGCAGAAGGAATCTTTTACTGCTTCAGGGAAATAGCAGGTCACGGACGTGGCTTTCTCTCCTTGATAAAGGTTTCCAGTCCCAGAGCGTGAGATTCAAGAGTCCTGCGCGGCATATTTGAGAAAGCCGCAGCATGGACAAGATAGAGAGGAGGGCAGATAGAGCAGAGGGGGAAAAAAAAGATGTCATCAAATCTCTCAACATGCCCCCTTTTATGAGCTCATTCTGGAGAGGCATGTCCTCCTTCCCGGAAGCTTGGAAGAACCACAGCTCTCTGGGAAGAAGAAAGCCAGACAGCAGGAGAGCATCCGGTTCCACCATGCTGAACCCAGGACAGACAGTTACTAAAATCACTGCATAATCAGTGTCACAATTTACACCACTGTTATATTTCTGAAGAACTTTGTGCTTTTTCCTCTTAACTTTCTTTAACTGCTCTTAGGTAACTAAATTGAGCTACCTGCAAGTGAGAAAAATTATTATTCTGAAATGCAGTCATTAATGGTTGCATACTTAAAAATCCTACTAAAACCTAAGCATTGAATATCACCATAGATTTTTACATTTTTATAAATTTATTTAAGTTTTTATAAATATTTTCTACTAAAAAGTTGCCGTTCATTTTAAAATATTTTAATTACAGCAGTGGGGCAGAACAGAGCAACAAAAAGAAGTGATACTATGGGAAAATAGTACCACAGAAATTCTGGAAAGGACATCATACCACAGTATCTTTCGGTATTTGCCTACAGGTAAAGACGAATTAGAAGACTTTTGCATGGCTTGTAATTCCAAAGTCAAATAGCTAAAGAATTAGTATCAATACCAATAAATGGGAGAAGAATAGCACTGTGACTGCATATAATATGCATGTTTATAAAGGGAGATAATGAACAAGGTTCAGGAAACTAGGCCTTGGGAATTAAAGATGAGAAAACTGATTCAAGGACAAAACTAATCAAATAAAATGGTTCATAGACTTTGGGCAGGACTGAATGTTGACCACAGGATTGGGCTGTAAAAATTGTCTCGGAAATTGTCAATTATCAATTTTCAGTACCACATTTCAGATTTTAATACTGAATTATTACATCTAGACACTAAGTTATAATGCAGTGAAAGTGAGTTATCTATCTCTAAAGAGACAGTTTCACAGTCAGCGGAAAATGATACTATTTTGGCAGACAATGGAGAAGTCTACCATACTTGCCCTTAACGGGCTCAAATTTTTCATTCTTATTTCATATTATGGATATATAACATACTATGGGTAGATCTAATATTCATAGAAGCCTGAAAGGTGTGTTGGGTTTTTTCCCTCAAACCTTCTTATTTTTAAATAATTGGTAAAAAAATTAACATGATACAGGCAACACTTCTCTCTCTGCCCTGTAAGACATCTCATTTCCTTTGGCTGGTATCAGCTGAGGAATTAGCTGAGCCTTCGTCGTTTGGTTTTTTTTTTTTTTTGAGGTTGACAAATATAGGATAGTGGCAACAAAAAGCAAGCTTTCAGAACTAGAACCCTATGCAGTAGCAATATAGTGAATATGATGCTTTGTATAAAACTTTTAAAGACCAAAATTCTACGAGACTTTAGTAAGGAGTTTTGTATTTCATTAGTGGGTGTCAGAACAATTGACCAATTCATACACAGTTAATAAACTTCACCTCTGAAAACAATCTATGCATGAGGACACAAGGGTTGCTCAGGGGAGAGAACAAACTTGGACTTGTCCAGAATTATGTTCCCTACTTTGCCCTTTTATTTCCTGCCTAAGTGGCTTGTTCTACACAAATTTGAACTCCTGTAAATTAACAGGGTTTTTCTTTTTTTCTACTTTTATTAAACTGATGCTTTTAAACAAATGCTTATCTCAGACCTACTCAGTTTTATTAATTTAAAGCCAACTGTCCTGGTTTCAGCTAATTTTGAACTAATTCTCTGTTCAGTGATTTGACTTTCCAGCTCAGTCTCTTATAACTAACAGCACTTTCTGAAGTTAACAGCATATTTCTGCAGACAGTGTCTGCTTCTAGAAGTGATAGAGCTTGATGTTTATAGTTCCTACTAAGGTTTTGTCTGCAGAAAGGCTTTTGCTTATAGTTGCTCCTGCAGAAACCAAGATCACTGCTAAATTTTGCGTACCATGTTCAAGTGCCGTAAGTGAAAGGGTTGTAGGTAAGTAAAAAAAGTCACACTTACAGGGAGGAGCGGACAGGACAGGTAACCCAAACCTGATCAAGAAGGTATTCCATCTAATATACATCCTACTTGGCACAAAGTTGAGGAATCACAAGGAGCAAGCCCTCTTCTTCAATGGCCATCTTCCGAGGAGGTCTCTGTCCATTCAGAAGAATCCTTGGACCCCAAACCTCGTGTTCCTGAATCCAGTTCTAGAATCCAGCTCATGAATCCAGTTCTGATACTGAGTCAGTTTGAGACTTCCCCGGTGCCTACCCACTGCGTCGGCGGTGACGCCGTTGTCATCAGGAGGTTGGGTTCAGTGTTGTATATATTGTTGTATGTATTTCATCATATTCATTCTTTTCTTATTAGTATTATTATCTTTTCTTTTTATTGGTATTATTTTCATTAAAACTGTTTTAGTTTTCTTTTCCAAATCATAAATCTCACTCCCTTATTCTGTTTCTCTTCACCTTTGGGACGGGAGAGGGGTTAACAGCATCTGTCATTCATCTAGCAGCCAGCTCTACCCCTTGACACCAACATATGATGGACTTTAACATTGCTCTGATTTATGTGGTGTTTAAAAGCAAGAGTAACAGAATATACTCAAATTCGCGGTATCCGTGTAATTCTTTTTCTAATTATCATTTATTAATTCCCTGTAGATTCTCACTGCTTGTGGTGGTAAAGCTATTAAGCTCAGCATTCTAAGAGGACCTGAGTATGGAAAGACCTCATTCCCTTCAAAGACAACGCGAATTGAGTACATGGCCAAACTCATATATGAAAGGAACAAACATATTGTTTATCAATCAATCATTTATTTTTGTTAGACTTCACTTAATCATGTCAGCACTTCCACTCACTGCGGCTTTAGCTAGTGCTAAAATTCACGTTTATATTCTACCTAACTTTGTCATATATGCAGCTCAAAGGTTTGATACACAGTTTTACTGTGACAGTATTAGGCTGCCAGAAACATTGTTTTGTAGCATCTAAAACTATACGCAGATGTATGGGATTTTTGCTGAACTGTATCTGCAGCAATTAAAATATTTTTGAAAAATTTCAATGGTTCATTTAGGTCTGACAAAAAAGAACTCAAATGTACCTTCAGATTTTCCTCTCAAGAGCAAAGAATTCCCAGTCCTTGATCAGCCCACGGCCAAAGCAGAACTAATGCCCCTACACAGTCACCCAGCATGAATTGCACTCCCTTAAATTATGATGAAAGCAAGTTCACTCACCTCTTCTATCAGTAGGGATCGATAGTATCCTTTCAACTTTTCTTGTGAGTGTCACTAAAGAAAGGTCCAGGATCACGTTTCTTCTAACAGTGTTAATTTTCTTTAGTTCAGATAATTTTTATATAAACCTTGGAGCATGTTGGACCTAAAGATAAAGAAGCTGCTATAGGTGTAGATCTGCCTGATCAAAACTTCTGTGATCACAAAAAAGGTCATTCAACCAGAAAAAGGAAAGTACGCTGTTGCTAAATATTACCAATGTACTTAATAGGGACAGATTGAAGAAGCTTGTGAGAAAAGTTGAAAAGCTTGTGCTGTAACTTAAACCAATTAAAAAACCAATTCCTAAACCAATTCTTCTCTCAGCTTATTCAGAGCAGGTATTTGTATACACTCACCAGCACGTTGGATGAGTATTCTTACTACTGAGTTGCTGAATAAAAAGTCTAAATTTTATTATTTGTCCCACCTTCCTTCACTTTTATCACACATGCCTCAGAAATGCAGTTTGAAAAAATGTGTATTTTCCTTTTGCCTTCCTCTTCTAATGCAGCTTACTTAGTTTAGAAGTCAAAAGGAACCAGTGCCACTTGCAGCACACATGCTGTTTGTCCTGTTAGAAGAGTTCACATTTTTTCACAGAATCCAGAATCGCAGTATGACAGGGGTCGCAAGGGACCTCATCTGACCCTTCCAAAGGAGGCAACATAAGCACATTAAGACAAGTCATTTGTTGCAGAAATTAAGCTGTTCTACTTGCAGCAGAATGCTGCATCCAGCTGTTTGTTTATTGCAGCCCTGTGACGGAGCAATGAAGCTGACAAGAAATGGAATCAGCAGGCAGTGGTAAGAATTGTATTTTTAAGAGACAGTGATGGTTGTTGAGTTGGAAGAGAGAAGAAATTAGTCATTAGTTTTCCCACCTGTTCCTGTGCTAAGTATTGGCATTAATTAGCTAGTTCAGAAATGCCAAGCAGCTGAGCACAGGAGGTTCAGTCTAAGTGGTTTAAAGTGCTACCTGGAGGTTTATGATGTTCCTTCAGCAAGCCAGGAGCCTTTAATGGGAACACTCTAAAGCATGCTTAATGTTAAATACGTCTCTCAGTCTCTTATCTTTACTAAGAAAGGACTTCCCTGATGCATGATTTTTGGGGATGGCTTGTTTGGTTTACATTTAACTGGTTGCCAGATTCATGATACTTAAGAACCAGGCTTCTTTTTTTATGAAATTTTGTATTAATAGTCTTTAAAAAATAAAGTTCTATTTGTGAACACATAAGAAATTAAAAAAATAGTACTTACATTTTCCTCTCATAATTCCAGATACTTTTACTCGGTTTCACCATGAAAAGTATTGGGTTTTCAACTGTAATTAGTTTTAAACTATTTTTCCCCTACTGATGAGCTGAATATCTGGAATAATCACTGTCTCTGATCTGACTCTTATTAGCTTACAGCAGAACTCCCTCTGGCTGTTACACTGCCAGTTTTGCATTTGTTTTCAACAAAGAGTGAAACTGTGCAACAATCAGAACTACAGAGATTATTTATTTTCCTATTCCTGCCCTGAATTAAATCAATTTTAAACTGGTTGAAATGTTGTTGTGACAATATAGATGGCAATCCACAACCCAAACTACTCAGGAGAAATGCAAACAAAAGTTTAGCAAGATATAAGCTGTTCCTAACGTCCTAGCTTTTTTCTTTCTAATAAACAAAATTCAGGCCTAGAGTTTTTTATTTCCACCAATGTAAGCTGACATAGTTTTGCATCAGCTATAAATGATCTCATTAATTTATATAGGTAGACAGACCCTGAACATTAGTAACTTTGGAGACTGATGGATTCTATTGCCTTTATTCAAACTGCACAGAGCAGTTGTTTGGTCGAGATGACTTGTGGATCTTGTGCTGCTCTCAAGAGAACCACAGGGGAGTTGCTTTGTTTTGCCATCTCTCTGTTGTTGTCAGCTTCAGGTATGCTGCTAACAAATGCCTCACGCTGAGCCACAAATACAAAGCAGCTACCTATTAGTGAACAAGGAGGGGAGAAAGGGAGCAATCAACCATGAACCTATGGGTTTTTTGCCTTCTGTGCCATAAGTGCCAAACTTGGATTTGTCCTTCCAAGACATGTAGGAAGATATTAATCTGTTCTGTTTGAGTTTCTTCTTGGGGTTTTTTAGTTTGGCCTTTGGGGATCCTTTGGCTAGAAAAAATTTGCTTCTTGCCCTTCAATTTACCTTCAGGAGAAGACATGCTGCCCTACAAACAGTGTGGCTGAAACTGGGCTTTGGATATCAGGTGCATTGTTATTTGAGGAAGAACAAGAAGCTTGTCATTTTCTGCAGAAATATCCTGCCCCCACTGGTTTAATTTCTCCTGGCGGCAAATGATACAAGGAAATAAGCCATTGGGGTAGTCATTATCAGGATTCATGCTGCTGCTGCTTTCAATTTCTCTTTAGGTTCTTTTTTCACCCAGTATACCACATAGTCTGCCTAACAATTATTTTATATTTGCTGCAGTGTGGGGCATGTTCATCAATGTTTCAATTAGAAGTGCAAACCTATAATTACCGTCTCCACAGCCAGAAAAATGTGAAGTTTCATTTGTGATGATGAATATGCAGCTCTTTTAAAAAGTTCCTCAGTGTATTATTAGAAAGTGAAGGAGAAAAAGAAACAGAGGGGGATTTGTCTGACATTTCCACTAGGGAAATGGCAGTTATATTGAGACACTTTTGTCCCTTTTAGTATAAAAACATCAAAGACTTTATACCTTTTCTTCAAGGTATAGGACATGGATATAGAGACTACGTATAATCTACTTAAGATAACTTTTAAGAACATGTCATTTATTTAGATGAAAAGAACAGCATTAAGATGTGCATCTGTATACTTTTTGTAAAGAAAATAAGAGTGTGCCTCTGTGTAAGATCACGTCCTAGCCATCGGCTATGATTGGGAAGGAGTTTTTTTGTACTAAGTATGCCCAGTCCAGAGGTACACCTTTAGAGTTTCCTAATACTCAAGTGAGTCTAAGGGAAGAACTATACTTTAGAGAGCTCCGATCCCCTGCTTCTACTTTCAGCTTAAAGCTTCTTTCCAAACAGGCCACACCATGTTTCTGCCACTCACTATCGCATCCTTGATTTTAGCCATCCAGGAGCCATTGCAAATGCTTTGTGCTTCTCAGTCTGATCTGACTGTATTGAAATCACTTTTGTTGTACAGCAGCATAAAAGATCCTTTTAGACTTCACTCACTGTGTGCTTCTCTTGTTCTGATCTTACACGACCAGGGAATGAAAGCACTTAGATCATATATTGTCCCTGTCTCTCAGAGGCCCAAGCTACTGCACAGTATCAGGGCCATCTTGGCATGCTTTCCTTCTTTTTCTAAGTCTGTGCTAGGTATAACTCTAGTGACTTCTGTTTTTTGTAGGCACTGGTATGCAGCAACAAGTGGTACATCTTGCTGATTTCTTCTTTGACACCTCCATTTCTGAAATCCCGAAAACACTGTTTCAAAGACAGTGCTTTCTATTTTATATCTATATGTCTATCAATATATATAGATATAAAGTCTTATTCTGTGAAAGAAAATTAAGTAGTGAATGGGAACATCTAAACTTTAGTGAAAATCAGGTACTGGAAAAAGCCTGCATGGAAAACTGTTGATTCTCCAAAGATGCTCACAAGTCACAACAGCCAGACACAAGTGACTCCTGTTCAATTTTCAGTTGCCCTCTGCTAAATATGATTTGTAAGTCCCTTCTGTTTGAGGTTTAATGGAGACTGTGTGGCATTGAGAGGATAGTAAACAAGAGGCAATGGAAGATTAAGGTTATTGAGTAAAGAGAGTCATTGTCAACTAGATTTGTAACAGAAAAGGTACTGTTAATAAATAAATGGCAGGGCTATAGTTCAGTGGGTGGATAGGGCTATTCACAGGGTGGACCCCACTTAATTGTTATTCATAAATTCAGCATTGTTGAAAGTCAAGCAGAGATAGACCTTGCAAAGGAAATTACAAGTGAAAAAGATTCTCTAGAAAATAGGAAAAAGAAGTGAACTTGCAATGTGTTAAAAGTGGGTAATTTCTAAAAGATAATACAGGTCTGGCTCAGGAATTAAATGAACACTTCATCCCAGTTTTCAATAAACAGGACACCGTAACATAGAGGTGAAGACAGGATGGCTAATGGGATTGGCTATAAAGAAATGCAAATTACAATAGCTAAGGTGAAACAAAACTCAGATGGCTCTGTTGGAGTCAGGATGATTGGGTAATCTTTATCAGAGATACTGAATAATTGGCAGATGAAAACTGAGTTCAGTAGTAGGGATTCTTAGTAAACACATCAACAAGTTTTGTACTTAAAGACTGAAGAAAAGCAAAATCAGTTGTTGCAATTAGGAGAGGGCTAAAATGTAGGAAAGTAACTGTAAATGCACTAGGGTTGATAAAGTGCAGGAATTTAGACGGAAGCATGAAGGAAATAACCTATCTGACTATTAGAAGAAATCCTGATTTACCAAAAGTGGACTTTATCCAACCAGTTTGGCACTTTCCTTCAAGTTTAAATCTTTGTATTAATGAGGTTCTCAATATTAAAGCTGGGCATAAAAAAACCTAAAAATATTTTCATAAATAATCAACTCATTTTAATGAGTTTTGCTTTAGTCATGGCCAACATTAATATTCATCCTTATTTTATTGGCATAAACATGTCACACTGTTCAGCTGAACTTTTCAGTGGAAATTTTCCTCTTTGTAAACACTACCGCCTTTACTGCTATAACATTAATAGATTTTATGCTTGCAACAAAACTATGAGGATGAGAAATACTATCTTAATTTGGAGGCAAGGATTGAAGCACCACACTGTGAATTAAAAGAATTAGCAAGGGAATTTGTGGGTGAAGCAGGGTTTGAAACAAGGCCTCACTCTACTCGGCTTATTCTTTCCTAAATCCTGCCTTCTGTTTTACAATTTTTGCAGTGCAGGACAAAGGAAAGAGTCACTTCCGGTACCTTTTCTGTTGCCAAATTGTAATTTCAAAGTATCTGTATTCATTTGCACTCGCTTTTAGGTATGGCAGCACTACAGTCCTTTCCTGCCAGAAGTCCCTGTAGATATGTAACCCAGCTTCAAAATAACACAAGTAGAAATCAGAGAGCAGCTGGTCCAGTATAATGCTGATTCAAACCTCACCTATGAAGTTGGTTAAATGTTGAATACACTAGCACTCCATTTACTTTGAAAGTATCTGTGTAGAGGAACACTGAGTTCAGCTAAAATGAAGTTTCCACAGATAAGCTAAAGGGTCAGTTCACTACCCAAAATGTAGACGTTCTGGAGTAACTTTCCTGGCTTTCAGTTGTTGGTCCAGAAGGAAATGGACATCTCAGCAGCCCTGTGTCATGCAATAAATTCTAAAAATACTTTTAAAATTATTTACTATATTGTTGTTTCTTATTTACCAAGTATGGAACTTGTTTTGTCAGTCTTGATCCTCAAACTCACAAATAGGCTCGAGTTAACAACAGGCACATACCAAGCATTTCATCTAGAGGAGGTAGGAGTAAAAGCAAGTATGGGCTTAATTTGGTGCAAAACTCCGATCAAAGTTTTTGTAAATGGTAATTAACTGCCTCGGAAAAGACTTTCTTTTTTTCCTCTGACTTCTGAACATACGGGAAAAATAGTGGATCCTAAATGCTGACATTTTCTCTATTAAAATTGAAATACCACTTAAACTGAGACTTACTATGTTTCTGCCCAGTCTATTTTGGTATTTTCCAGTATCTGAGTGTTCATTTTGAGGTTGGAGAACTGGAGGATAGTGGTTGGTAAACTTGAAAGAACCAGAACTGCTTGCTTAAAAGTGTTGATTTGAAATTTCCTTTTATTCCTTTAAAATTCCTTTTTACTGTTTTCTTGGGTGAGGGATTCTCATGTGCCTGTGTGTGTCTGGCAGTGTGCATGTAGCCAGACTGTGGATTGGAGGAGTCTATGTGTCTGTGATGCCAGCAACTGCAATGGGACCTTGGGTCACAGGGACCCATGTGTCCATGGTGTCAGCTACGGGAGCAAGTGTGGGTGTGTAAACAGGTGTGTGAGCACCAGCCAAGATCAAGCCAGGTAAGCCAGCGAGTAGGTGAAGTGGTCTGGGAGCCAGGGTTTAGTGGCCATCTAAGAGTGAGAGCGCAGGGCGTAGGGTGGAGTGTTGGTATTGGGGACGAGGGGAGTCCAAGCTGGCATTGTGCATGTGTTGGTGTGTGAGTGTGTGTATGTGTGTGTGTGTGAGGGTATTTGCGCCAGCAGCTGAAGCAAGGCTGTGGCCTCAGAAGCTCATAGGTGCCAGCTCCTGGAGACACTGGGCATCTGAGCCCAGCTTTTGCAAGAACTGGCAAAGGAATGAGAAGATAAGGTCTCAAATCAAACAGATAATGAGATGTTGGACAGAAGACAGAGCAGGCAAGTTGTTCCCCTACGTCCCACCCAGAAGAGTGTTGCAGTTGGAGGAGGGAAAAGTTAGCCAGTAACAAATTTCTTTAATATCTCCCTCCTCTGAAATGTGAAATAGATATCATATTCACTGCTGGCACATGAAGCTGGTGTTACTAGTGAAAAGCCAAAAACCTAAGAGGACATATGTGGCTGCACTGGCTGGAATGGAACTGTGGAATAGCTTTTAAAGTAGTCCATAGATATTTCACGAAGATTCAAAATACAAGATCAAGCAGTCTTTCTGCCACACTAGTGGCTGATTACTAAAGTAAATTACATCTTGCCATTGCTTTTCAGAGACGTGAATTTACTGTTGGCCTCGGCTTGTTGGCATATGCCACACTATGTTTAGAATGGATCGTAATTTTACCTTCAGTGAATTCCTTAACTGAAAAAGAGACATGCAGTGTATATGGTTCAGTGCTGTCATTTTGAAGCTGCAATGACCTTTTGAGTCTGAAACGGTTTTATATCAAACGACTTGCAAATGGACTCATTTGTACTTTACACACCCAAAATCTTGGATTTATGCCAAGACAGAGACAAGGTTTCTGACATTATAAATCTGTATCTTGGTCCTAAAATGCCAAATAGAATGCACAGTCAAAACCCTGATTCTTCAGGACAAATAGAATGTTTGTCATTGAGTTTAATTAGCCCCAAACTTAATCCTCTATAATATCTGCTTTCTGATTTATGACTAACATATCAAGTGTTAACCACACATTCAAGAAGCAATGTTGTGTTCTATGAGTATCGTTCTGTGATGTGAATTTTTCAGTTTTGAAATTATTTTCCTGCTATCTGACAGAATAGAAAGCAAGGGGAGTAAGGAAAGAGGGAGAGAGTGCCACTTTATCAAGTGAAGATGTGTTCTCATAGAGTTCAGACTATCTCCTCTTCTGCCATAATTACATTTACAGGACTAACAGGTACCTGTACAGCACACATTTATCATATTCTCAAAGTCAATTTTCTTGGTTTTTTCACTCACTCATACTCTAAAGTTCACATTTAACTTTTAATTAAATCTAGAGAATATAAGTTTGAGTAAAAGTTACATTTATCGGTTTAATTTTGGAATGCTTACTGAATATACATTATTGCTCTGTGGTTCAACTGAATTTCATTTATTAAAGATTAATTTTTTCCCCCATAAAACTACTTAGATTCCTATGGCATCTTAATTTCTTCAAAAAGAGGTTTGATTTTGTAAGCAGCAAATGGTCTCCATTCAGGCTGTAAAATGTATGCTAAGATTTTTTTGACAGACTATCCACTTTTTGCTGTATATCTGTTCCCTTGTGGACCTCTGTTGGTTTGGTCTGCTGAAATGAACAACACATTTAACATTTTTCAAATATCTGTCACATTGATCAATTACAGATTTCAAGTTTTTCCATAACATGTATTGATGGAACCAATAAATGACATTAGTTAATACTAATCGGTGTTTGTAAAGAATTAGACATGTTAATGCCAACATTTTACTAAAATGTTTGTAAATAAATTTATGTTCATATTGACTGTGTGAATGCATGGCAACTTGCACACATATTATCTAGATGAATTGGGAATGAAGGGCTGATGATGTGCAATGAAGGAGTAGTGTTTATCTCTGTGAGCTCTGCAAAGGGATAGCTGAGCTAGTTCTGGGAGGCAGTTCTCAGCAATAAAGGGAGAGGAGCTGTGCTAGGATGTTGCTTCCTCTGGGTTCTCAGTTTCTCAAGCTTCTTAGAACACGTAATTAGCCCATTTCATGTTGTATTACACTGCAGCCACACTACATCTTCTGAGGCCAGTGCTAGCTTTGTCTACCTTTTTAATTTCCTTTACCAGTAGACATACCTAAGGCAAACAGAAACAAAAAACCAAACAAAACCCAGTAACTATCTCATTTTGCTTTTCCACGGAAACACTCCACGAACTTCTCCAACTATTGTGGATCTCTTCTGCAGGTTGTAGTCCTCCCAGCAATGGACCACTCCAGCATGGTCGTCCCTCAGAGTCACGGCCTGCTTTGGACATGCCACCTTTGCAGCATGGGGCTCTCCATGGGCTACAGGCAGGATTCTGCTCCACCACTGATCTCCATGGGCTGCAGGGGCTCAGCCTGCCATCTCACCATGGGCCACAGGGGAATAGCTGCTCCAACACACCTACCTGCCTCCTTCCTCACTGACCTGAGTGTCCCCATGGTTGTCTCTCTCAAGTCCTGTTCCTCTCCAAAACAAAATAAATCCCCGAAAGAAAATAAATATCTCAACAGGTTTTTCTCCTTTCAGCTATGTTATTGCAGAGGCTCTTATTGGCTCAGCCGTGGCCAGAGCTGGGTCCAACTTGGAGCTGGGGAAGCTTCTTAAAGTTTCTTACAGGAGACATACCAATAGCCCCCTGCCCCACTGCCAAAAACCCACCCAACACACAGATACCAAAGGGACCTGCCTCTTCTTTTTATATTTTAGCAACATTTGTACTGCCTGTCACACCAATAAAATCTATGAATTTGAAATCTATGAATTTCTAACATGGATGCATCCTCCTTTGAAGCATAGAATTATGACTTTGAGTCTAATACAGAATATTAGAAAGAAGACCAAACTTTTTAGAAGTTCCATATAATACTTTGTTTCTGTTTAATAAAATATGAAACAATTCTGTAGTAAAAGGGTCAATCATCTACTTGTTAAGCGAAAGGGCTTAAATGATGCCTTTTGGAATGTCACAAAAGGTTTGTGTGGGTAAAAAAATACACACAATTAGTAATTACAGCCTAGCATATAACTCCTGACTTCCCCAACAATTCCAAAAAGGAGTAATTTGGTTAATTAGTCTACTTTTTTTGTTTCTTTTGTTTCTTGTTTACTTATTTTCTTACTATGTTTGTTTATTGGATTTTTGAGGATGTTACTGTCTTAACTGAGCAGTGAGGTTTTATTGTTTGTAATCAATACATTCACTAGTTTTCCTTTTTATTCTAGACAAGACAAAGATCATCAAGTTTTGTTTGCATCCAACAGACATGTTGCTATTGAGCCTTATCTGTGAATTATTCCCTACTTTTAAAAAATCAATATTCACAGGGCTGTAAAAGGGTTTGTAGGCAAGATCAATTAAATCATACAGCAGAAACAGTCTGGCAGGAGGAATATGGTATGGGCAAAGACAGCTCCTGAGCACCTTGGTCATCGTTTTCTCATTTGCACACTCTTCACACTTCAAATTGCTGCTCAGGTTAACTTTTCCTGAAGTGCATAACACCCTAAATGAGTATTATCCAACAGGAAGAATTTTCCACATTACCTGTAAGTATTGAAAGACTGACACTGAAAAATAAGATCAGCAAAAACATTAGGGTTTTGTTTGTTTGTTTGTTTGTTCGTTAATTTTGGTGGTTTGACTTTTTAAATACTGGATGGTATTGTAAACAGTTGTACATCAATATTTTTAAACTCCTCAATATATGTTCCGTCTTACCAGAAAAAATAAAATGAAAGAAAAGGGATGAGAATAAATCATTCAGCCATTATCAAGTTTAATTTTACTTATTTCCTAGTCAAGATTACAAAACACATGGATAGGCAGCCATAGGGAAAGTAGAAACAAATACTTTTACCAGTTTGCTAAAAAATATCTTTGGGAGAGCTATAATATTTGCCTCAACAATCTGAAAGTCAGAGTGGTGATGATGAGTTTCAAAGCATCTTCCATTTTTCCTACTAGTTGTACTTCCTGTCGGGGGAATGGGAAGGAAAGAAAGATAAGAGACAAGCAAACACAGGCTTTATTACCGTGATCTGAAATATATCTGTGATAATTGGTTTTTTCCAGCTATTCCGATCAGTTCCCTTACGGTTCCCTTATGGAGCCCACCTTCCACTTTAGGTCTATTCAGACCTAACTAAGGTTGCACCCTTTGAGTTTGTTCTGCAAACCAAAGCAGAGTGAACTGTGGATATGTAAGTATCCACATGTATAAGGGAAGTAAGATCTTGATCCAAACTAGGAAAACATAGACATTTCTCACGAGGATCATTGAGAAAATAATTTGTGGGTTTGACTAGTTATGGTCTTGTATATGTTCTTTGTAAAGTGGTTTCTAATATGAAAAAACCCACAAACTACCAAACACTGTGGCTGGTTATACTTCCTTCCATCCGGTTATTCCTGCATATTGCTGGACTCACTACTCTTCCCTTAACAAAACAACAACTTTTTGATAAATTGTTCGTTTTGTTCTTATGAACTTCTATAACAGCTGCCTAACAAAACCAATAATTTTGTTTGTTTTTTACAAGTTACTTTCATCCGTGGTTGGGCCTCTTTTGTATTTGACTTCTGTCCATACTTAAGCTCTAAAAAAATTATTACATTTTCTAAAAAGCCCCAGTGCCCAAATTCCAACTTTTCAGGTGACAGAGTTCAAGCTGCAGCGGCATTTCTCTGTAATTTGACAATCTAATTATTAAAGCATTTTGAGGAACATTAAAAAAAAAAAAAAGCTGAGGCAAAGCTTATAACTAATAATGGAACAATGGACACAAGCAACGAAAATAAAATTTAGTTAAAGAATCATAGTTACATGAAATACACTATCATTTGTGTTAGGGAGTGGGTGGAAAACCAGTCATAGCTTTGAAGGGGAACTATCCTATCGTCTCCTTAAAATGGACATACTAACAAAAAATTATCAAAGCACTTCCAATATCTAAAGCTGCAGCATAAAAACCCCTTTACAGAGGAAGCACAGCTTTTTAAAAAGGAGCCTCTCTCCTCCAGGGGATTTTGGGCTCCGGCTTGACTGGGCTGTGATCCCCAATGTACTGCTTTACCATTGCAGTCTCCAAGCACATCCGTGCTAGAAAAATGGAATACCCATGCAATGAGCTGTGAACCATCACCAAAAAAGATAATTTTCTCATACCAAGAAAAATGGGGTGTTGGTTATTTTCTAACATCTATGCCTGGGTAGATCACAATCACATAAGAAATTTGTGATGTAGGTAAATCATAGGGTTTGGGTTTATAGATTTGTATTTTTTTAACATAAAAAACCACTCCTGCTAACCAGAAGATAGCAAAGTTCTTTCAAGTTATCTTGATCAAGCATGTTTTTAATAGTGCATGACACATAAAATGTACATAGGAAATGCATGCACTTAGAAGTTAGCCTTGATTTTTGGTATCAAAGCACATTTAATCTGGAACTCTACTTTGTAAGATCTGGATCTTGTCAAACGACAGACAAAAGGATCATGAGTAAAATTTACTGTAAATTTTTCTTATGCTATTTGAATGATGCAAAGTTTAAGATAGACAGAAGCTAAGTGAGTAATGGCTGAGGGTAAGAGTGTAAGATGGATTTCGTATTGAAATTTCCAAATAAATAATAAATCCCACATTTATTGATGTTAATTCACTTCTACAGAGAACAAAACAATCAGGTATAAGATATCTGAGGTGATAAAATCTGAGGGAATAAATTATAAAATCTATTTGACTGAAATACACAACATATTAGTTTTTGAACAATTACAGAAAGAAAAAACCCAAAACTCTTGAAGTGGTAGATAGTAGATTCATCTGATCAGAGATTAGGAAAAAATAGTAATTACTGCTGGATGTGACTCACTGTGTGTGCCTATTGTATTTTATAAACTGTGACATTTTAAAAATGCATGGCTTTCTGATTCTTTATTAGTATTGCATGACAGCTACTAAACTTAAAAAGGTAATTGTGGTGCCAGTCTTAACTGTACTGTAATTCATAAAATCTAAGGAAATTAATATTTTTGTTTGAGAAAAATGGAGAGAAATTAAAAAGGAAATACTTGAGATGTTCAACCAAAAAAATCTCCATTATATAAACTATAATCTCCAAGATTTAAATAAAGGAGAAGAAAATCCTGCATTATTTTTAATGCAGAAAACATTATATTATACTGAGTATATTTCTGATGAAATGATAAAAGGAAATGATAACACTTGCGCAAGACATCACACAGACAAAGGAAACTAAATGTAGAGTGATTTCAATCATCCTAAAAACTACCATCCGTTTTGAATCATTCTGTGAAACCCTGCCATGAACAAAGCCATATAAAGAATGTTTGATTACATGACAGAAAGGAGAGGAGTGAGAAGGAAAGCTGGAGATAATGTTTTTGCAGCTTTCATGGTAAGGCTATGAAACATGGTTGCTGTAAAGGGTCCAACAAGCACTGAATACTTACGATGTTCAGAGAAAGTAAAAGGCTCTATGTGAACAAAGGCACAAAAATTAAAAACGCCTGGAAGATCAACAAAAAGACGTAGATAAAAAAACCTGAATTGATGAGGTACCAGAAGATAGCAAGAGATATTTAAAGCACTGTATTATTTTTCTATCATCCAGTCAATATAAAAGGGGAGGCTGCAGGAAGACCCAAAATATGCAGCAGCAGGACATTTTACAGTCAGCTTCCAGAGGTTGGTTTGTACCAGCTTCCAAGGCCAGGCTTCAAAGCAGATAATAAATTTGCCTACATCCTTCTCCCTTACTCACACTTTCCCTAGGGAACACACGCTCAGGGGAATTCTTAGCCCCTTGTGGCCCACCCTTACAGGTCATTTCTGTTATGGATCTCCTGCCATTTGCAAAGAGGCCGCAAACAGCATCTGAATAAACAGACTACATAGCAGTTGTTTCTTGGCTAACGCAGAAGCTAGCTGGGACTTAAGCATTCCCGGAGGTAAGGCATTAACAAGCTCACCTTATCCACTGAGATCGGTGATGAAGCTGAGCTGACCAGGCAGTTGTAAGTCAGGATAGGAAGGGTTGATTTCCAGTGCTCATTGGAGCACGTTGATCCTTCATGTTGCTGACTTACTCTTCTCTGATTCAATACTTTTCTCCTTAGGGATTTGCATTTTCTCAAGCCAGTATTTTCCCTTGTGAATCTGCCATCCATCAACAATTTCTGACCTAGCAATTGCAGTTCTGTGATTTTACTTTTCTTACATCACATGGCTTAGCTTATGTACTCACATCTTTTCTTCCAATAAAATTTCAACTTTCCAAATAATACTGAGCCAAGGATATATGACCATGCTTTAACAAAATAGGCTTTTGGAGCATAGGGGCAGTGCTTTGTTCCCACACTTGTCCCACCTCTGCTGTGAAATCACTGGGGCTCTATTGCAAAAGTCTTCTCCAGTACTAAAGCTAGGACTGTGATTACCCTCTTAATTAGCCTGATTTTTTATTAAATAAAACAGTTTTATAATAATTTTGTTCCTTTGGTTGTCATAAACATTATCAACAATTTGTGGGTTCTTTATTTCTCTTACATTTTATGGGAGCTAGCTGTAAAAGTATGAGATATAAATACATACATATTGGACTTTCACAGCTATCTTATAATGTGGTTGCACAGAAAATTATTCATTCATCATGTCTTTTAGAGAGCTTTTCTGACTTGCAAATGTGATAGTGAATTAGAACTGAATGTGGAGATACCTGAGCTGATTTTCTAGCACTGGAGAAAGAATTATGATTTATAACGGAAACGAAACAGGACTCAGAGAATGTGACTCTCTGTGCTGCTGTAAGAAAATCTGTATAATTACACTAGCATAAATTCAGCTCATCAGAATGAGGGATCCACCTCTGTAGATTCCACTACATTTTCCTTTATGTCCTAAAGAGAAAGTGAAATATGAGGAAAGAGGAACAATATAGTCCATGCAGGGAAGAATAATAAAAGTCAAGTGAAGTGCCAGTGAACTGCCAGGTTCTGCATTTCTCTCATTTTGAGCTGAAAATACTTATTTCCTCTGTACAAAATAATGTTGCAGGTTGCAGCATCTTTTTTTTTTTTTTTTTTAAGTAGGTGGAAAAGTCTATACATACCAAAGGAATGCAGGTAGTGTATCTATCCATCCATATCACCTCTGGGCTTTCTCGGTCTTGACCTATAAGTTTTATATTAACATTTACACAGCTTAAAGTCCAGTTAAACAAAGAAGAGTTTTAAGGATAATTTTATTCCCACTTTTCAATACCATATTGAGGAGTATTAAGAAGCAGTTATAAACTACAGTGTTCATAAATTACTGTAAAGTAGACAGTCTGTTCACAAATAATAATAAAACTGTGTAGTTGCATTTTACTTTTAGCAATAGTACAGGTGGAATATGTAGCATAGCTGTTAAATAATTCCCAGGTTTAACACAAGCGTATATATTCTGAAATATTAACCATAGTTTATTCTTTGTCATGTCATTGTCTCTTAAAATGTGTCTTGCAACCTGCTAGTATCATCATGATAATTGGATTTCCTTTTTCTTCTTAGTTATATTATACAAGTTTCCCTTTAAAGTTTTGTGGTTTGGGTTTTTTTCTTTCTTTCAAGGAGTTTCATTGGTGTCTTATCTATCCAGAAATATAAAACATAGTAGTACATCTGATTGGAAGAAGGAAGTGGACAAATTGTCTTACAAACAATGACTTTTAAAACATAGTCTTCTCAACAGAAAACTTTGAGCTGGTTCCCTAATAGCTTTCGTAAGTGTAGACGTTTTTCTCCATGGAAAAATTCAGTACAGACCTATCTTAAAGTGACATATTTCATGTTCAAAAGAACTAGATACTTGTAGTTTTCTAAAAAATTCATAAATTTAGCAGAAAACATTTTTCTAGAAAATATTTTAGACTTGTAAGTACTCACATAATTCATTAATAGAATATATTAAAATATCACAATGTTTATATTTTAAAAAATAAAATAATTAATGAAAAGTTAGTTCTCAGGAAAAAAAATTCTGTTTAAGTAGTGAGTCTTTGTCAATGATTAATAGATCTCTCAGGGTTAAGCTGTGGCTTATCAGTAGATTATTTACCATAGAAAAGTGATGACTCAATTTTTCATTTCGTTATCGTGGCTGAATATTGAAATATTATTCAGTTTACTGTTCTGTGTAGTGTGACATTTTTATTCAGTGGTCTGTAAGTTGTTCTACTAAAATGTTGCATATTTCAAAAAATATGAGGTTTGGGTTTTTTAGAGGATAGGGCCCTTGGAAATTATGGAATTTCCAATTTCTTTGGTATGTCCTGGAAGAAAGATGTTCGTGCACACAAAATTCCTGCAACATTCAATTTCACCAAGTAATAATTTAGTCTTTGCTAATTTGAGGATGCCACAAGAGCATTTTAAGAGATAAGATATAGAGTGATATCTGTATCATCACATTCTAACAGGGAGTAAGATCATCATCATCATCATCATCATGGCTTGGCTTCGTGGACAAAGATTTGGGAAGGGCTTTACCCACACTTACTGCAAGCGCGCTGATGGCTGAAAAGGCCAATGCGGGATAGGCAAGACCGGTTGCAAAGAGCACAGCGTAAGGTCTCCTTGGGTGATATAGTCGAGGCACGGTTCTTTCTACACTGTCTTTTCTCCTAGAGATTGATTCTACGCGTGCTCTCAAAGGAGGCAGCAGAGTTATGTATGGTTTGTCTCCAAATCTCCCGATTGGAGGCCAGGGTGGACCACTGATGGTGGTCAATATGGCCAAGGCTGAGGTATTGTTTCAGGGAGTCCTTATATCTCCTCTTTGGAGCTCTTCTCTTGCGGCAGCTGGTGGCGAGTTCACCGTAGAACACAATCTTAGGGAGGCAGTGATCCGCCATCCTGGAGACGTGCCCTGCCCAGCGCAGCTGCGTTTTCAGCAACATGGCCTCAATACAGGGAGTAGGATACTACTCAACCCTAAGTTATCCAAACTACTAGTGTGGCTCTTTCTCATCCTTTTACTGCTTCAGATATCATATCAATCAAACATAAAAGGAATTTCTGAAAAAACTAGGTGGAATATTTCCTCCTTTTCTGTTACTGAATCTATTTTTGACAGGCATCTCAAGAATTCATGGATTTTTTTTTTTTTATGATATGTAGCGTATATCTGAAGCTAGGATCACAGCATTTGAAATGCTGAGCACATCCATATTGCAATAAAGTTACTGTTGTCTGAAAGAAATAATCTTTCAAATGTACATTTGAACATGCCTAAACTCATGAGTTTGCATATTTTTATAAATACTGTCATAACTATTTTAGAGCTTTTCCTATTGCACTGCCAATAATGATATAAGGATATTCAAAGCTTAGAAGTTAACAAAGAAGCCCATTATATGTATTTTGAAAAAAGTACCTGTCATCATTGAAACAGAATACTGAAAAGTCAAGGGAACACACACCCAGTAATTTTATAATGCGTTGAACTTTAAGGTATTAGTTCTGAAAGCTTGCCTGCTGACTGGAGATGTTCTACACTCTCTTCCACTTTAGTAGCTGCTGACCTTAGTCCTGTGTCAAAGCCAAACCATTGCATCATTCTTGCTGCATGAGGAGTGAGGTAGCCTGAGCCAAGCTGGCTACCTGTTGCCTCATTTTGGTACAGTGCAAATACTTCTAGTCAAAATAGCGTTCTTCACTCTGCTCCCCCAATGAACAGAGCTATCTTGATGTGTGCATTTAAGGTAAATCCAGGAGAAGCTCTTACCCTAGGAAGAATGAGGGTACACTCCTACCTGAACTTCATAAGTCTCACTAAAATCTTTGTCCTATTTTTATAGTCACGTGAAGGGACACCATAACACAGTGGATGTTTAAGAGAAAAATATACAAAATAGGAAGAACATGGGTTGTTCATTGTCAAAATAACACTAACAGGAGAAGAACATGTACCAGTTGTTTACTGGAAAACAGAAAAATGGCCCACACCTGGCCAAGGACTTTGCAATTTTCTGGCCTATGTTTACCTGTTTCTGTGAGCCTTGGAATAGCAATTCCCGTGAAGGATGATTATGCAGGCAATTTTCCAGCAGTCTGGACAACACAACGCACAGAAAGTACATCAGCTGCCCAATGTAGGGAATGATCAGGTTCAAGACCATCTAAGGAACCTGAAAGTGCAAATGTCCATGGGACCTGATGAGATGCATCTGCAGAAGTACTGTGCTCAGTTCTGAGGCCCCCAGTGTAAGAAAGACATGGACCTGCTAGAGTGGGTCCAGAGGAGGGCCACAAAAATGATTAGGGGGTTAGAGCACCTCCTCTGTAAGAGGCGAGAGAGTTGAGGTTGTTTAGTCTGGAGAAGAAAAGGTTCTAGGGAGACCTTATAGCAGCCTTCTCATACATAAAGGGGGCCTACAGGAAGGTGGGGAGGGTCTCCAGGATCAGGGAATATAATGATAGGACAAGAGGTAATGGCTTTAAACTGAAAGAAGATAGATTTAGATCAGATGTAAGGAAGAAGTTCTTCACTGTGAGGGTGGTGAGACATTGGAACAGGCTGGAGGTGTTCAAGGCCATATTGGATGGGTCTTTGAGCTACCTGATGTAGAAGATATCTCTGCCCATGGCAGGGGGATTGAAATTAGATGATCTTTAAGGTCCTTTCCAACCTCAACTATTCTATTCTATTCTATTCTATTCTATTCTGACCTGTTCTGTTCTGTTCTATGCTACTTTATGCTATTGTATTCTATTCTGTTTGAAAAGACTTCCAAGCAGTGTTCCTTAGTGATGATTTTGATAGGATTATTTATTGTCCCTCTTCTTCCTCTTTGTCATGGAGGCACCCACAAAATAGACAGCAGCAGCTATCCAAAAACTGTGGATTTATTGCAAGCAAAGTAGCCCAGCACTCTGATCACAATTAATTACAGGTTCGGATGATTACAGGTCAGCTGGGAATATATTACTACACAACAAATTTCCTGAATACCAAAGCACACTCTTTAAGGAAGATGAACCACAATGTGTACAACCTCACTCATACAAAGGAAAATCTACCACTCAAGGGTACCAAAACAAAAGGGTCACTCACCAACAGGGTAGTGAGGTCTCGCTCAATCCCGGGAATTATTCTTGGACATCCTGATCTGAGGAGAGTCCCAGGAAGTATCCTTGAACAGCATCCTGTTCCAAGGGGAGAGTCCCCGACTGCATTGCCTGCTGTTCCAGAGGACTGACTCAATTCAGTTCTCCAGCAGGGCTCCTTTTATACCATGGTCGAGTGTGAGCTGTGGTCATTTCAATTACTAAGCACAGACTCTGAGGAACCAGACAGCCCTGGGGCATCGACCTCATCTTTATGAGGTGCTTGTGCAGCCCCAGTCTTTTGTGCAAACCATCAGGGTGTCTGTACCTGGCACACTCTTCCTCCTGAATTTTCTACCAGTATCCCATTAAATTTCAGGTAGGCAGGGATTGTCACCGTGCTTGTGATTTTGACCCTTCTGAATCCTCTTTTGTGCAAACCATCAGCGTGTCTGTACCTGGCACACTCTTCCTCCTGAATTTTCTACCAGTATCCCATTAAATTTCAGGTAGGCAGGGATTGTCACCGTGCTTGTGATTTTGACCCTTCTGAATCCTGGGAACAAGATGCAATAAAACACTTTCTCTCTGTCACTAATCTCTATTTCTTCTCATATGATGGATATTGCTGCACAGAGTTAAACAGGCAGGTGAGAGGGCTATATCAGTCAAGTGAGGGTCAGTTGCAGCTGACAGGTCAAGAAAATAATTCACTTCCAAAACCAACACAAAGAGGAATTAGAGAACTACTTGATCATCTCTGCTAATAACATGTGAAAACTACTGATAGCTGGACCATACATCCCATTTCTCTAAAAACACAAGATTAGATGTTTAAATTGTTTCTCACAATTATCCAAACCCCTTATTCAGTTAAATGTTGGTATTTTAAGATGTGGACTATTTTAGTTTCCTGTTATGCAACAATTGCTTCCTAAAATTAATTTGCCTATATGTAAATAAATGGCAATAATTAACTTATATAACACAATGTGATACTCTGAAGAAAGTTAGTGGCTTCTGGACATCAGAACATATTATTTTACAAGCAGAAAAACTAATATGTCAGAGCATCCTAAAATATGTCATTCTCTGCTATTTGAGTTTCTTTGCTCAAATCTATTACCACCAGAGGCAATGTCCTAAAATTTAAGAACACAACTGTATTTAAAAAAATTAAACACTAAGAAGATTCATAAAATGCATACAGAACCATTACATTCCATCACCTCAGAAATAGTGGTAACTCTCATTACTCCTCATCTGTTCTCATAACCTACACGTACTGCTAACGCCTTCTGGGTGAATGTCAGTAACTTACAGGAGAGCTAATACTATGCTGAGAATACAATATAATATTTACCTAAGAACTTGAAAATTCAAGCCTCTAGCTCCCTCAAAGCAATCACAGAATGGTAGGGAACAATAATACTGCAATATGATCTGCACTTTTCTCTGTGTGTTGCCTTCAATCCTCCTCTAGAAGAGATTTGGGTCACTTTACTCCCATCTGAGACTTAAAAGTGCAGAAAGGAAAAACAAAACAAACTTTCCTATATGCAGACTCTAAGTCTGACATTTCAAACAATTCTACACCTTTGTTTTCAGGGTATGTCTTTAAAGATCTTTTTTTCAGCAATAAAATAATATACAAGAGTCTTATTTTGGAAGCAATTCATACTTTTTTTGGAAAAATCATCAGAAATAAAAGGAAAATTATGTAAAGAAAACAGCTGTTCTGAATATCACAAGTCTTATGCAGAGCTGTTAAGAACTGCTACCCAAAACAGTAAACTGTGTTGCAAAAATGGTTACTTAGGATATTTCTGGCTAAAAATAAAGAAGAGAGAATCTGTAATAAGCTCCTGAAAAACAAACAAAAATGGTATCTGTCAAAAAACTGAGATTTTTTGAAAACCCACATCTATTCAATACACAGACATGAACTCTAAGCATATAGAAACATAAGGAACATCCGTCACACTGGAATTTCAATCTGCCCTTGCTTCAGTGGGGCATCTTCAGGATATGTACAACGTCTTTTACTCCTTCCCTCCCTTATGTAGCCACCAGAATGACATTACACGACTCACTATGCTCAGAAAAGTCTTACAGTAAACAAAAATTCACTAATGTTAATAAATACTTTGGACTTCATGGTGATACATGTTGTAGAAACAGCTCCAAAACAAGACAGCCAAAAAGGCAGCAAAGAAAGAAAAGGGAAAGAATGGGATACCAGGTAACACAAGTAATGTGTGTGTGGAAGACATCAAGACTCAAGAAGCACAATATCAGCACTCAGGAGACAACTATCTCTAACTGTAATGCTGCCAGTCATACTAATATGACTTGATCATTTATCAAACTGACAGTGGAAAAAAAAAACCTAACAAAAGAAGTACCAGTTACTCACCTACCATATATTTTAAAAAGTGAAATGCACCTGGGGAGCTCACAGCAATGGGTGGTACTTATATGCTCATGACATATACAATTTTGCATTCAAAGGGCATGCCATTAAATATATTTTTTTCCAAGAGAAAAAACCCTCAAGGATTTTAATAAATAAGCATACAAATAATCAAATAAAGGAACAGCAAACATTTTTGTTGAAACATACAGAAGCAAATAATAATAAAAGATCCATCAGAGAAAAATGCAACAATGACCTGGCTTTTGATTATAGATAAACTCACCTTTGGAGAGCTAATGTTTCTAATATTCAGCA
>NW_010394704.1:37615-40955 GCF_000710305.1 Buceros rhinoceros silvestris
CAGCAGGATCTACCAAAGAGTGATTCTTTTGCTTGCAGATCTTAGAGGGAAGGTTGTGTCTTGGCGGTGTTTTCAGAAAGATATACTAGTTATTGTTCTTTTCTTGCCTCTTTGGGATTGGGTAATTGATGTAGGGCAGACACCCTATTTTGGCCTGAATTTCAGTTTAATATTCAATTATATATTATGACTACTGACCTACCATTCAGAGCTTTTCCTTTATTTCTTTTCTATCACCAAAGCGCGACAATAACCTCTGTCATATTCTGTGATCCCTAAATACTCTATGAATTATTTAATTTCTACATTTTAGTTTGACTGTATATCTAGACATATCAAGCTTATCACAAAAGAAGATACATTAAGAGGTATGATACCAATATTATAATAATGTCAATACTACTGCATGTAGGAATAATAAATAAGGCAAAAAGCATTTAACAGCACAATATGAAGTAATTTCTCTGAACTCTTGTTAAAAATATATAGTAGTGGTATCAGTAACATTTTGACCCACACACATCTTTTGCAGCCCCCTCAGTCTACTTTTTTCACTGCAGATTGCTGCTGAGGAAGCTGTAACTTAAATCCTCAATACGATTTCACGCTAATTATCTACCTTAAGGCAAATTATTTGCAAAGTGGTGTAAGGAACTTAGGCACATAATTCTTCCTGAATTTCAGTCCTTTCAAAATGCTTTTAACCTTCTGTTTTTAAAATGTCACACAAAATTTCCATTCTATTCCAAGGATTACTATACAGCATGACAGACTTTCAGAGTCTGAATGTATTGAAATATTTTTTGTTCTTACACAACACTTTCAGGAAATGGTAAACAAAACCCTTTACTTTCAGCCATTTTTTTTCTTTCTGTTTTCACCATTCTTTCCGATGACCAAAATACCCATGGAAAATTAGCATGACTAATACACAGCTTATTGAAGCAGGCGTATCACATGCAAATTGTACTGAGTGACTGATGGACTGACTAGTCCAGGATTTAAAATTAAAGTTCCTTCCCCAAGTTTAAATTTTCTTTATTTAAAAGCAAGATCAAGCACAAAGTGTTAAAATACTAATACTGGACAATCAGTCAAGAAGACATATTTTTTTTTTTCTGCACTTCAAGTTCCGCCTTATGCTTTGAAGCCCTGTAGATATTTGCATGAGTAGTCCTCAATCATATAAGCCATCTAACTGAGATTTATTGGGAGAGCCTTCCTGATTAAAATTAACTCAAAGTCATTAGAGGCACATGATGTTGAATGTCTTCTTGAAGCAAAACGCTTGCTGGAGATAGCTGATGTTTTTAGTTTTTTGAACTTCCACGTAGTGGGCTTGTGCCTGAATAAACTGAAGATTTGGCTGTGATACTCAATCTCCCATGTGATTCAGCTATAGCAGAGGGAGATAGATTCCAGCCTTAGCAAAATAAGATACCTGACCTGTCAATCATTACGTACAGTGTCAAACTTCTGGCTTCCATCATTCCCAAGCTACAGATTAGTTTCTATCCAGGAGTCCTTGAGTGATAGCAAAAGCTGGGAGATTTTGATTAGCTTCTTCACCCAGTGAACACAAGAAAGCAAGCTAACAATTTTACAAAGAATGAATTTTAAACTGAGGTGGTGTCTCCTTGATATGAAACTGGCTGAGGGTGACTGTGTGTAAAACTCTTTGGGTTAGTTTAACAGTGGCTTTCTGCAGAAACTACAAAACACACAAAAATACCTTTCCTTCTAGCCTCTTTAGCTTTGTAAGAAATATCTGCAGAAGACTGAAAATAGAGACTGTATTCTGGATCTGACTTATGCTGGCGTGATAGATCATTCCTGTTTCAAGCAAGCTGTATGGCTGTAACGAGTCTAATGGACTATTCCAAGATAGATACAGCTTAAAGAAAGAAGCTAATAAAGTTAAATTTATATCAGTACATATGACAGAAAATATTGCCCCCTGGGTTATATTTTACCCGTTATTTATTTTATTTGCTTTTCCTTTGAATTAACTTATTCCTCTCTCACTTTCTCCCTTTTCCTCTTCCCACTTTCTCAGAGGGAAAAAAATTCTGCTGGTTCTAAAGAGGTGAGTACAACATTATCTGAGACCTTTTAAAAATACATTATGACTTTATTCAGTGAATTTTTTTGTTATGATGTTACACTTCTTTGTAATTAAAATAAGTTAATAAATAATTTTTCTCTGTTTTTTTTCTCATTTTAGTTCCTATATCAGCCCACACAAACTTCAGTAGGAATACTAATAGGTTTGTAAATAGGCAGCAAAATCTCTATTAAACTTAGGAAAGAAAATGCCCAAAAGAAAAAAAAGATAATTAATGTTGAGGATTTAAGAGGTTCTTTTAATGCACAGAAAAGTTATTGGGGGAAATAGGTGAAGCTTTTTTTTTTACTAGAAGTAAAATGTCCCTGTCACAACATCTGGTTAAGGTTACTCCAATGCTTACTGTAATTAATATACCTATCTAGTGATGAAGTCAAACTAAAAATGTCAATTTAACTGAAGATATTAAGAAAGAGTAAGAGTATTCTGGCAGCATTAATTTAACCATTCTAACATGTATGTTAACCATACTAACCTGTATGTACCTATATTTTTGCCATTCATATGGATTCAGAAATGTTAATTTTTCATGTTGCTGTGAAGTTTTTGCAGTGTGAGTTAACAATGTGTTTAATGTTACTTTCCTCCACTATGAGGGTTTCTGTAATGTTTAAAAATGCAGGTGAGTGAGCCTAAGTGATTCATAAACAGAAATGAAAAATAAATCTCAAATACAGATAGACCAACAGTACCTAAGATTAAAAAAATGCCTCCTGTTTGCTTGCAAACTTGTTATTTACTATAAGATTTAGAGCAAAGAGAGTTTTTACTTCCTTCATGTTTATTTTCCTCTGCATTGTAAATGAAGCTACTTCATAGTAATGGCTTATATTCCCTAAAATTTACTTAGTTTACAGCAAACATCCTTTCTATCATCCCGCATCTCTTCATTGCCATGGAGTTTAGTTGTGAAAGAAGACTTATATTTGTAAGACTATATTTGTATATGTAAACTTTAATTCTAAAGAATGTACATTTTAATCTTAGATGGGGTAAAGTTCACCTGTAACTGCAAATCTGTGAGTCTCTTGTTTTAAGCAACTCTGATTACAGCTGGAATAGCTGAACTTATAACACAGCAATTGCACTGAATCTGGATCTCAGAGACTTTGGTGTAACATGTAACTTCCATCTGCTTTCATGAAGGGTCTTGGGGGGGGGGCGGGGGTGGGGTTTTTTTTTTTTTTTTTTTTTAGGGGAGCCGTAAAACCTTTG
>NW_010394704.1:41016-77343 GCF_000710305.1 Buceros rhinoceros silvestris
GGGGCGGGGGTTGGGTTTTTTTATTATTTTATATTTAGGGGAGCCGTAAAACATTTGTAGCTAAAGAATAAACCTTAATTTGAGAAGAAGCATCTTACTTGTCCAGATCCCAAACTAATATTTACCAATGCAGCTCCATGGAACTAACATAGAAATGCTTTCCCTTTAATATAAGCAGGTGATTTTTTTTTTTTTTTTAACGATAGCAGCTGCAGACTTAAAATCTGCAGTAAATGTTTTCTTCCTTATGGACCTAGTTCGCCATAAGATTACTTTCACATACACTGATTAGCACCGTATTCCTCGAGCAATTCCACTGCTTTTATTTACCCTGTAAAGGTTGTCCAGGAACAACACATTTCAAAGCACCGTTATATGAAAAAAGACCACTCAGACATAATTCTCTTTAGATCCCATTGATTTTCCATTTTCCTCATAACAATTCACTACGAAAGCAAACAAAACAACAGGAGCAACAAAACATGTGGCATGTCTCACATCCATTACCTTTTTATATATATATATACACACACACACACATATATGCTTTGTCTAAAAAAAAAACCCAAAACCATTTAGAAACATGTTAACTTTACACTTTTCAAAGGATAACTAAATGATGCTATATTTAAAATTTTGGACTCCTTCAGATCAAATTGAAAATTTCTTAAACAAACATTTCTCAGAATTTAATTTTGAAAGCAGCTTTAAATATGCTGTTTAAACATCAGGATTTCTATGCTGTCATTTGAAAAAAAAAATCTTCTGTCTTCTAAGTGTGAAGAAATATTTGGTATTACAGAGCCTTTGTAGATTTTTCTTTGTTCTTTCTCAGCATTGCTGTCTACTATCTGTGTGTAATGGCAACATTAACAGCAAACAAGCCATTTTTCATTCCAAGTAGTGCAATATTTGGCAGTACTCCCAAAAATTTCTTTTCCCTTTTATTCTGCCACTTTCCCCACCATAGTGGTGATGGGCTGATTATTTGTTTACACAAGATGAAAGAGTCAATAAGCGAGTTTTCAAATCTGCAGGCAGAGACATTTGTCATTTAAATAGGAAGTTCTGTGCCTGCAGCAGAACTCAGTTTGATCCGCTAAGGAAAAAAAATCCATTTGGTTAAATATGCTGCTGAGGATGTACATTGCCTCAGCAGAGGGAATAGATTAAGAACAGATACACACTTTAGCTCCTCTAAAAATAGCAGAAAACATTATGACATATTTTCTAGCAAAATACAGTCTATATGATATTTCAAGGGAAAACATTACAGAAGTCAACATTAACATGCAGCAAACACATCCCTTAAAATGGAAATAGAATGGACTTTTTTTGTTGTTTTTTGATGAGCATATTGTCTTGAGCACTATATTTGAATTTAAGAAGATTCAGCGCTGTTTATGAAGGAGCCAGTACTGAATTTCCAGTGAAAAAACCAGCTGCCGATTTGATTAGAACGATAAATATTGCAGTGATGCATTGTAAATAAAGTAATGTGCTGGCTTAAACAGCTTAAATGGTACAACGGAAATCAAGTAGAGAAAATAATGCAACTCAAACCAAGCCCTTTCGGAACAACATAATCCTACATTTCTTTGAGTTTTCTTCAAACCTAAGACCCTCTCTTTCAACTTGGCATACATTTTTTCTTTTTTACAATCTGAGAGGCCTTCAAAACACAGTTAATAGTACTGCTGACTTCTGAGTGTAGGATTCATTAGAAGATGTAGGCAATGTAGCACCATAAAGAGATCCAAAACCTTATGTTATTTCTTTACATTTTCCATAGTTTGCATGGAATAAATTAAAATGGTATCCCAAGGGAGCAACAGCCTAAGGTGAGAAACATCTGAGATCAGCACACTCAAGATGCTGCTCAATGAAAGTAACTGAATAGAGGTAACTATGAACAGAAATTCTGAAATTCAGTCTCTGAAGTAGATTACCCACATCTTCAGCCAACTATTCTTCAACCTAACTATTACAACATGCTAAAGCACTTCTTGAATTGATGTTTTTGCCAATACTTTTCATTTTCTCCTGTTTGATGGTAGATACTTGACAGAATGGACAATATTCACGTAGCCAGGAAAAGTCTGTACGACTTTTCTGGAAAAGACTCCTTCCCAGTCAGTGGGAAGTAAGTCTCCTTTAGGAAAAGGAGGCAGCTGACTCTGGGCCTCACATCCATGAACGCTCTAACAAATAGGTCTTTCCATAAAAGGGAGTGCCACCTTTAATAAAACAATTCCTATAGTTATGTTTTTAGAGGGAGTATCTCCCACTGCATTTGCAGTGTACTACCAACCTACACAGCAGTTTTATGCGTTTGCACAGTATTCTATGAGCAACAGACCCTTCTGGGGACTTAGGAAGAATTTAGTACATTTCTTGGGCATGAACTGAGTGTAGGACTCCTCAGGATGTTCAAGATTAGGTTAGTTCTGAATGTGAGGATATTGTGACTTTGTACAATTACAGGAACGTAAAGTAAATAATGAGTAAGGCCTGAAATTTTCATCATGTTCTTCCTTAGAATTTGGAATGGAGTTTTCAAATAGCAAATTGAAATAAAGTGCCTGAATTAATTTATTAGTTGGACGTAAGAATTCATCTTTTAATATAAAATTTAATCAAGGAGCCTTACATACGAGGAGGGCTTGAACTGGTGTTTCAGTTCTCTAACTTCTCAGGAGATATGGGATTAAACCCGGGGTGGGGAGGGAGGGGTGTGGGGGAAGGAAAAAAAAAGTGAAATAGTCCATACAGATACAACATCAAATCTCTGCTTCACTCGGTTTTGAGACATTACAAATAAATACAGCATAAACAGAACAGGAAGTGACAACCGATCTCTTCGTCTTAAGCGGAAGTATGATAACTGTTCAAAGCTGCACATCTTTCAGAAAGGTCTCTACAGGTATGTCTTGTCAGACTCACAGACTCACAGTCACTCACAGTATGGGGGGTCATGCAGCTTCCTGGACTTAGTCCTATGGAACTTAATATTGATCCAAATGTAAAAAATAATGGCTTGAGAAGAATGTACCCTGGATTTCAGTAATAACTAGGGCGATTATATCGATTCACATCCAACCTGTACATGTAAACAACAAAGTTTATGGTAGTTACACACTAAGTAATAAATATCACTGAGATTGCTTTTGCACAATATAAGTGATTCCAGAACAGATAATAAATGTCTCCATCTTTGCTGGCTACTCTGCTCTAAACTGAAATTGTGGTCAAGGAGCTGACGATAAATTAATCTTACATTTCTGTAATTTAAAATCTGGAGCTGAACATGGAAACCTCAAAATGTCCTGCTTTCACTGAAACAAGCTATACCCTGTCTTTAGGTATTTATAATACCGTAAAGGAACATGTGAGGATGAAGTAAGGACTTCTCATTCCTACAGACGCAAGAACAAGAAATCGAGATTTATTTGAAATGAACAAATGTGTTTTCCTCTTGACTTGGAAACACAGTGTCCTGGAATCTTCATTCCTGGAAGTGAAGATACTGATAGGAAACACACATCAGTGAATAGAATAAGACAGGAAGCTTCAGTAAAAGGGACAGGTTTTATTTTAAGAGAGTAGCATATAATTTTGAACAAGCTATATTGCAGTGAAAAGGGGGGAAATCTTCTAGCTGACCACTTGGTTGATTGAGTCAATATAGCAATAAAAGGAGAAAGAGAAAAAATAATCACTCATTTTGCACTGAAACAAGCTGTCAAGAAGAAAATTCATTAATTCACTATTATACATTAAAAGATTCCAGTATATAATTTCCTATAAATGTCTGCCAAGAGATTGGCTTCTAAACAGGAAGAATTTGAGCTCATAAATTGCTCATTTATGAGATAAATTCAATCTTGCTTGCATCAAACCAATCTAGTAAACAGAATGACATGAGTAGAAAGTCAAAATCACAAATTACAACCTGCTTAGCAAAGCTTATATAGGTAAAAAGGGAACCAAAAGATATGGAAGGACTTACCTCCACCTCACTTAAAACTCAGTTTCAAATATTCCTGAATACTTACAGATTGGTATCCTAATGGATAAAACTAAAGTTGTACTAAAGAAGTTGTGTGCAGAAGACTCCAACATCCCACTAGGAATGAGATGTGCTCATTAAGTACTCTCAATAAAATAAAGAAAAAAAACCCATGAGGAGCTTCAGTTTGTGCTAAAAGCCTGATGTTACTGTACAAAGCTTCTTTTTTTGCAAGTTGTGAACACCTGAAACAATTGTTACATCTAAGGGCAAAGAAGAATCCACACATTCTGTGACTTGAATTTTACCTCCAATTTCATTCCAAGAAATAGAGAGAGGCAGATCGTTGAGATGAATGTTAGTCCTTGATTAGTTCTGAGTGGTTTCAACTTGCCTACACTTGCAAAAAGACCAAAATTCCAATGTTAAAACATGCCTGTCTTATACTCTAGGGGTGCCAATTTCACAGAGTAGGAAACAATTATAAGCCAGCTGCACTGAGAGAGAAGATAAACACCACAATACAATCAATATTTGGGAGCTGCTTAAAAAGATTTTGCTAGATTCCCCCAAAGCCTCAGTTTTTGTTAAAACCCAGCTTTGCCCAAAAGGCAAAGCAAATGCAACAATAAACCATTCTAAAAAGAGAAAGCTGTATGTTAAACTATAAGCTAAAAATTGCAGAGAGCATGTAAGGAAAAACAATAGTTAGTATAAATCATTAACAATGGCTAATTACCAGAGAGAGATGGGACAAATTATAATATTATAATTCAATAAACATTTCTGTTCTGTAGCTCAGGAAAAGACAGATTATACGTATATATTCATGTATATATTATAAGGACTTTGGATTAGTTTGCATCAGGAAAGTAATTAAGAAGCCATTGAAGAGAAACTATTGAAGCTGGACATCTTTTAATCAACAGATCTAGATAAGTTTGATGTAAGAGTTTTAAAATAGTTGGCTGATGTCTGGACAATTAACGCTGAATTTGCAAAGTTATGAACATATTTGGATAATGTTTCATTAATAACTGAGTTTGAAACAGCTTATTTATTTCCACTTTATGGAGTGAAAAATCTGTTTATTTAAAAAAAATCCCAAAACATTATAACCAGTAATCTCCAGAGGTTTTACTCAAAACCTTCAGTTTGTACTTCAGCACACCTAAAATAAGTCATTAGCTGAGTCATGATTGCTTGTGCTGGGAACAATGGTCTAAAGAAAAGCTGGAGCGGTGAGATAACTACAAACAACAATTTCCACCAAAACCATTGTTCGGTGAACGAGCAAGAATATTGATATTTGCAAAGATATTATTCAATAATGTTTATGCAAGAATGCCTAAACAGCTTTGCAATCTTTCTATTCGAACTTAAATTTAATACTGGGCAATCAGTAAGTTCAGAGTAAACTAAACATACATGTAATGGTATTATTCAGATATGAAGAGCTATATTTGCCTGTTCCATTTAATTCAGGAGGGAAGTTTTTCTTGGCAGCTTGAGTGTTACCTGACCTACATACATTCTTCTGGTGAATTTACTCCGAGAGTAATATGCAGATTTAATTTGATTGCATACACTGAAATGAATTATCGTTTTAAAAGATATTGTCTTTGCATTGTGCAACAACTGACCTTTGCAGATTTTGATGCATTGCCAAACACGTGCTACTTTTGCCTGGGATAGGGTTAATTTTTTTAATGTTAGCTGGTATGGGATTATGTTTTGGTTTTGTGCTGAAAACAGGGTTGATAATGCAAGAATGTTTCAGTCATTGCTGAGCAGTGCTTATACAGAGTCAAGGCCTTTTCTGCTTCTCACCCCACTCCACCAGTGAGTAGACTGGGGGTGCACAAAAAGTTGAGAAGGAATACAGCTTGGACAGCTGACCCCAGCTGGTCAAAGGGATGTTGCATATTATATGATGTCATCCTCAGCACATTTTATACAAATTTTTTACGATGACAGTGGTTAAACACGGGAACAAGTTGCCCAGCAAGGTGGTAAATGCCCCAACCCTAGAAATAACTCAAGATTATGTTGGATGGGGCTATAAGTAACCTGATCTACTTAAAGACGTCCCTGCTTACTGCAGGGGAGTTGGACTAGATGACCTTTAAAGGTCCCTTTCAAACCATTCTGTGATTCCATGATTCAAATATAAAGCTGTCGGGAGAAGGAGGAAGGGGGCAGGAGGAGCTGGGATGCGTTTGATGTTATGGCATTTGTCTTCCCAAGTAACTGTTACACACAATGGAGCCCAGCTTTCCTGGAGATGGCTGAACATGTCAGCTGATGGGGTAGTGAATGAATTCTTTATTTTGCTTTGCTTGTGTGTGCAGTTTTTTCTTTACCTATTAAACTGACTTATCTCAGCCCATGAGTTTTCTTGCTTTTACCATTCCAATTCTTCTCTTATCCCACTGTGGGGGAGGAGACTGAGCAAAAGGCCATGTGGTGCTTAGTTGCCAGCTGGTGTTAAACCATGACACATGTCTAGGACTCTGTTATATTTAATTTAGAAAAATTATGTCCAGCTTTTACGTTTGAGCTGCCCTTCTGCTAATTTATAGTCTCGTTTCAGATAGTCACTATTTTACTGCTGGAAATAATAAAATGACAAAATTCTTTTGTGTATTCATTACGTCTAAGATGTTTTCAACATGGGAATTATGATATCACTGCAATTAATTATTATAGTAATAGAAATCTTCTTTCACATAATGAATTACTGTATTCAGCTCTGGTGACCTCAACAAAAGAAAGACAAGGACCTGCTGAAGCAAGTCCAGAGAAGGGCCATGAAGATGATCAGAGGGCTGCAGCACATCCCCTATGAAGCCAGGCTGAGAGAGTTGAGGTTCTTCAGCCTAAAGAAGCAAAGGCTCCAGGGAGATCTTATAGCAGCCTTCCCCTACCTAAAACAGGCCTGCAAGAAAACTGGAGAGGGACTTTTAGATTAGATGCATCATAGAATCATAGAAGGGTTTGGATTGGAAGGGACCTTAAAGATCACCTAGTTCCAACCCCTCTGCCGTGGGCAGGGATGCCTTCTACGACATCAGGTTGTTCAAACCCCATCCAACCTGGCCTTGAACACTTTCGGAGAGGGCATTCAGGACCCTTCTGGGAAACCTGTTTCAGTGTCTCATCACCCTCACAGCAAAGAAATTCTTCTTTATATCTCATCTAAATCTATCTTCTGTCAGTTTGAAACAGTTATGCTTTGTCCTTTCACTACACCTCTGATAGAGTCTCTCCCTATCTTTCCTGTAGGCCTCCTTTAAGCACTGGAAGGCTGCTGTAAGGTCTCCCTGGAGCCTTCTCTTCTCCAGACTGCACAACCCCAACTCATTCAGCCTGTCCATACAGGAGAGATGCTACACCCCCTTGATCATCTTTGTGTAATGAAGTTCTTCACTCTGAGAGTGGTGAGACACTGAAACAGGTTGCCCAGAGAAATCATGGACGCCCCCTCCCTGCAAGTGTTTAAGGCCAGGTTTGATAGGGCTTTGAGCAACCTGATCTAGTGGAAGGTGTCCCTAGGTTGGAACTAGGTAAGGTTTCTTCCAACCCAAAACACTCTATGATTCTATGATTCTAATTTTGATGTCATTAAATGCCAGACGACAATGCGTGGCTGTGCCAATGTAGTGATATCCCTGGTAAGAACCAGTAGCTATTGCTATATGCTGAAAAGCTGTTCTAGCTACATATTACTATATCAACTTCAGCTTTCAACTTTTTTGAATCTTGGCCCTCTTTTTTCTACAGTTTTCCTGAACTGGTTTTAAATTTATTCTACCAGAATATTTAATATATGAGTTGCTAAATTCCTAGAAGCTACCTTAGCAGTAGTGGCCTTTTTGCAATACCTATTTCAAAGGAGGCGGAAGTTTGTAATATTGATTCTTCTTGACTGAGATGAGTACGTCACAATTTTCCTATGCAACCCGCAGCAGACATTTATCTCAGGCTGTTCACAGTTAGACTGCTTTGTACCAAAACCAACATGTATAATGGAAGAACACGTCTGACAATAGCAAAGTACCACTCAATACTTTCTAGTCTGTTTGACTTTAACATTGATTTAATCATGGTTGTCAGAATTTCCTGTCTTCATAATTAAGTTTTTTTTCTAATATGGGCTTGTCAAACTTCCATGTCTTGGGCTTTGATACTTCTGTGTTTGATTACATGTTAAACAATATGTTATGCTTCTATGTGGTTCAGTAAGTCTACATTTGCCAATTAGATCAACCCTTTGAAGCTCTGCCTCTCACTGGATTGTAATTTGAGCTACTACACAACAAAACATGTATAAGATTCACTATTTCTTAGAATAACATTCCCACTCTGTATGAATGGCTGAACCTGGATATCCATTGGTCATGGATATCCATTTTTACTTGGCCATTTTTAAATACTCTGTTTTGCTTTGACTCTATCATAAAATATATTATTCTGTATATTTTACCTACTATTTTCATTATTATGGCATTTTCTACTCTATCTTGTCTAGAAATTGTGTATGTCATTGAAACATATTGAATAGTATGGAGTTTGTAATCGATCTCTTGGGATCAAGACTGACAATATATTTGCCTGGCAAGGATTACATTAAGGGTGATATTTAGACTGGAGTTGCTTGGCCATATTTATTCCAGTTATCAATCGTGTTGGTTTTCTATTGTTCTCTGTTTTAAATGACTGCTTAAGCCACACTGAGTCCAGAGGAATTGTCAATGTCTTAGTGTCATGGTACAAGTCACTTGGTGGTATCTTGTCTGGAAAGTGTTTGGACAGTTCTGGCCACTTCCTTCAATGAAAACTAATTCAAACTGGAACAGATTCAGGAGAAACCACTAGCATAACTGAAACCACAAAGAGTGATACTGGAAGAAAATGAGAGCTCAGATTACTCAGGTTAGCTCAGTAAAGCCAGAGAGGGCATTAGCCTTCACCTGTGATTTCACCCTATAAATATAGCAAGTGATTAACAGAGGGGAAGAACTGATCACACCAGAGTCATATAAGTACTAGAAAAAAATGATTCAAACTGCCTGTTAATTAAACTAGGATAGAAAGTAGGAGCAGATTTCTAACACAAAATAAATTCGGGAAGAGTTTACCAAAGGGAGTATTAAGAGACAAAAACTCCCCTAACTATACTTAAGACATAGCTTTATCAATCTGTGAAAACTATATGTGTGTGGTGTGAAACTTGAGTCTGTAATGTAGCAGACTACATGATACAGTCATCCTAAGCAGCTTATAAAAGTATGAAAAATTGACACTTTCACTTTTATCAAACTACCTTGCCAGAAACCTCTTTCTCTTCTTAGGTACACCTTCTCTAAACTACTCTAGGAAGTTGCATCTCAGACCCAACTGCATAACAGCTTGTCACGGAGGCACCCACAAAACAGACACCAGCAGCTATCCAAAAACGTGGATTTACTGCAAACAAATTTGCCTGGCACTCCGACTGTACAGGTTCGGATGTCAGTTGGGGATTATTTACTGCACAACAAATTTATACAGAACTAAGGAATCTATTCTAAGGAAGGATAGACCCAAAACGTGCACAGCTCACTGATAAAGGGGAGAATCTCTCACCTAATGATACCAAGGGGTGTCTCTTACCAACGCCGGGGTAAGGATCACTCAATCCCAGGCACGTACACTAAGGCGGCATCCCAGCTCGAACAGGGTCCCTGGAAAGTATCCTCGGCAGGCATCCCTGGCTCGAGGGGAGAGTCTCCACCCGCACGACCTGCTGCTCAAGGAGAACTAACTCAAAGAGGTTCTCCGGCAGGGCTCCATTTATACCCTAGTCGAGTGTGAGCTGTGGTCATTTTCAGTCAACACAGGCAGGATGCAGCTAAGGGAACCCAGACTCCCAGGCACCAATATCCCCAGTGGGGAGTAGCTCCAGGTGCTTATCAGGTGCTGCTGCAAGGCCTGCCTTTTGGGCAAGGTCGGTGCACAGGGTCAGGGGGTTGCACTGCCACACAGCTCCAGTAACATTCAGAAACCATGTCTAGCATGTAAGCCATTTTCTACTGAAATGCTAAAGAAAGTTTTCAAAAAAAAAAATTTTGTTATATTCTCATAGTTTGCATTTATAGTCAGTTTCTTCCACTGTTTTCCACACTTACATATGAAAAATAAACTTCTTAGTTCAGTTGTAAGGGATAGTTTAATAGGAAAAATGGCAGGGGTGTGTGTTTAACCTTTGAAAATTTTTTAGAATAATTTCTGCAGAATTTGCATTTTAATGACACTAACCTATGAGTAAAAATAGAATATGTCCTTTCAAAAAAATGATGGTATGGTTTCTACAGATACAGATTTTGACACTGATGGTGATGAGTGGTATGTAGTGTCAGTTCAAGATGAGAAGCTATAACATCAGAAGAAATTCTCTAAACATTAATCCCATGGTACGATTGATGCACTGACTTTCTGGATGGAGAGACAACTTAGAGATAAAGACATGCTGCTAATGTTTTACTGAGTTGCAAAAAAATAACACACACACACACAAAATATCAAGAAAAAGTTTAAGATCTTGCTTACATTTTTCTGCCAATTGCTAGATTTAAGAGAAAACCCAGAGCTCTTTACTTTAGCAAAAATCTTACTTAAGTGAGTCAGATGTTTGCTTAAGTAAAACCAGCGTAAGTAGGATCGCAGTTAACTTACATCCTGAGAAGCAGATGATAAAGTCAAAAGTGAAACTGAATTTTACTGATAGTTGGATCATATGCATAGTTAGGAAGTACATATGTTGTTCTATAGTATTTATTATTTTAAACTATATCTAAGAGAGGAACTATATCAATGTTCCATTAAAATTCAAAATTTGGCAAGTCAGTTGTTTGTTTTAAAAAAAAAACCCAACTGTCATCACTGAGAACTTACCAAATCAAACTGTATTTTTGGGGGAACTACATCAATATTCATCGGACCACTTTATTGTTATTTACTTATTGCAACAGTCTCTGGTGCTAGACTCTTTCCTAAGAGAAAACATATGTATTCTATGTTTTTAAAAACTTATAATTTAAAATTAAACCATGTCACTTCTTACCTGTTTTCTTGGTATGCCCCTGTGAGGGAATGCTTCCTCTAGAGCATAATGATTAAAACTGTGTAGACTTACATGTGTTTGTACTACTACTCAGAATTACTAAAATTACACATCTACATCTATTGGTGCTGAGATCCAAACTTACCTTAATTTCTCTTGCTGCTTCAGACAATCTCACAGAGACACAAAGAATTCCAGCCCTCACACAATTACTGTAAAGCAAAACCAGACTGAAGCATTATTCATTTTTTTTATGTAATACTCATCATTAGTTTAGTGGACTTCAAAACTTGTACAGTACATGGCAGCCCTTAATTATGAAGACCAAGAGCTCCACCCCTTGAAATTTTGCTGTCTTATTAACATTCCTGTGGCCTTCACAGTTCTTTTGTGACCAGTCAAAGGTACTAATATAATCTCACAGACTAAATAAGAACTTGCAGTAGTCCATTTCAGACAGAAATGGAAATGTTTGGCTCTGATATAACAGAATAAAGACTCTGCCACAAAGACCTACAGAAAAAATATGCCACATCAACTTTAGACTAGTCTCTGTACAGCTCTGCTATTCAAGGAGCTAAGCAAAATGTTCTCTAATATTCAGTTCTCTAAAGCATATCTGTTTCTTCTGCCAGTGACTGATTAATGTTAAGACACTAGAGCACAGAAGCAAGGCCTCTGTCCTCCCAAAGCAAGCAAGTGGCCTTTCTGGTGACAAAGGGATGTTCAGTCTTGAACTTGCTTTCAAAAGCAGTGTGTCTTCTGTCTGAATGTGTGTACACAAAAATTCTGTTATATAAGCAGAGAGCCTCCTTATTTAATTTATCAGAATGCATTGAATTCTTCTCCAGTCCCTGAAAGGCTGTCTAGGTCGTAAATCCCAAGTAGATGGAGATGCTCTGTAGCCTAGAAACATATTAGAGAGTGCTTAGAGCAATTATTAGATGTTAGACCCTCAGTGTTTCCATTCTGGCTAAATCTGGTGTGCCAGCTTTAGGTATTGACTCTTCAGAATTCATGTATCATCTCAATTGAGTCTTGGAAGTCCTTGTTACTCACATTTCAGACAGATGTTTAGATTCCTATCAGAATCTCATCTGAATGCTCATCATCTGAATCTTAAGATATCTAGTACAATTATTAAGTGCTTTATTGACCTTTATGAAGTCATCACTTCCAGATAAAGACATGCATATTTTAAAAATTATGTTTAAACACTTAACATTGTTAACCTTTTCACTTGTTTGTTTTCATAGAACAAGTTTCAGAAAGTTTTCTCCAAAAGGAACCTCAACACAGAAAATTAATAAAAGCCACAAACAAACAATTCTCATCATATTTAAGCATTAGGAAAACCAAAAAACTAAATTAAAATAAAATAAAAATCAGAAAATCTATTAAAAACGAGAAGGGTCTGTCCAAGGCCTTGATACTGAATGATTGTCTGGCAGCTCCCCTATTACCCCACTGCAGTATTTCATAGCATACAGGGAAACTTTTGGTTATTCTGGACTCTCATAAATCCTCCTGAAGTAACTGTTTAGAATGATGATTAATAGACTATGGGAAAGTATCTTCTCTAGAGTTCCTTGTTTGTGCTAATAACACTGCAACTACATTAACAATCCAGTTTGGAGAAACAGCACAAGTTTTTAGCAAGTCCCCTGGCCGTCGCCACTTATGACATAGCATTTCAGTTCAGTAGAAGTTTTAGTGTACTTTTTGCTAAATTTATTCAAGTAGAAACTAAATGAGAAGTTTTTCTGTGAGTAGACACCAAATGCTCTTTGACACCTAAAGGAACACAGAGGTCAAGCATTCATTGGTCCTTTGGTTATATATGAACCATGTGCATTGTGAGGACATTCAGTATAGGGGACCAGAATAAATGTACACCAATCTAAAGAAAAACCCTGAACTTCATACAGGGTAGCTGCAGGTGCTTCAGCACCACCTACACCAAACTATTGATCCTATGCCTTGTGCTAGAAACAAACTTATAACCATATATATATATTCCCAGATCCGAAATCCTACAAAAGAATCATCATAGACCAGGGTTGTCAGTTAAATAAGTGCTGCTTTGGGGAACTGGGAACAGCGCACTGTGAAGAGAGATGTGCTTTACTTCTGTCAGTTCTGTTCTTCACATTTTGCTGTTCAGATGCAACCAGCTGTAGATTAAGACTCTATCACATCAATCCTTCTTTGGACTTTATCAGCCACCGTAAGTACATCTGTAGTAGACAGCACCAGATTTTGATTTGGCACTTTGGGTGCACATTGCCAGCAGGTCATTGAACAAGCACTTGCGGAAGATAAAAGATGTGATTATAACTGTGTGTATGCCTGAATACTGCAATAAAGAAAGGTATTTAAAAGTTTTGCTTAACAATATAATCACAGGCTTATACAGTACTTTTCTATGACCTAATTGTAATGATTCAGTCTAATAAATTTAATCTATCAGTAGGTAATTATTCACCTTCCAGAGATATTCTAAATTAAACGGTTTATTTCAAAGAAACAATATGTTAAGACTACCTACCTTCTTTAAATCAATGAAACAGCTAGATCCAATTATTTTCATTAGAATCACAGCTAGCACCATTCAGAAACCTCTCAATCTTCTTACGAAAGGTTAAAGTTATTAAAAGGAAAGAGAACTGCATGAATGAGCTAATTCTCTTAGAGGATGTCTTCTTGTAATAAAGGCATTTTATTTTGCTTTGACTAACTTATCTACCTGCTTTGCAGAGGGAAAAGAAGTCTCCAAAATGTTGGGTTTTGTTCTTCCCAATATACCATTTTAGCGCTGTTACCTCTAACTGCATTATAAGTTGGGTTTTTTGTTTCTTGGGGAAGTTGTTAGCAAAATTAATGGTAACAGAATGTTGTGAGAATTAACACATCTTTTGAAAAATTTAGGGGAGTCATTAACTCAGTTTGGTAATCCAGTGGGAAATTTCCTGGTTCACATGGTAGGAAAGGATAACATATAAGTGGGAAAAACTCTTTCTACAGGCTGATTGTTCGCTGTCACATGCAAATAATCATGAACATGTCAATCTACTAAGTGCTAATCAGACCCCACGCTGTTTTAATAAATTCATCTACTAAGGTTGTTCTGTCAATATTTAATTAATGCAGCTTAATATAATGACTGTTCCTGTTAACATCTGCTAGGAGCAAATATGGAATTCAGACATTTTGAAACACCATATTGCATTTCTTCACAGGAAAACGGTGTTTAAACAGTGTTTTCCTTTACATAGCAAATATTATCTAAGACACACATAGCATACAATATGATCCATTTTGAATGTAGCAGCACTTACATAACAGCCTTGAAGCTGCACCGTTTCAGTTACTATAAGTATGCATTTGAATTGTTGCCTTAGATGTTAAGTTTATCACAAAACCTGTGTTACAAGTTATGTAACAAAATTATATAACAATGAACAAGTTATGCTATGGCAAAACGCAGCTGTCTGAAAATGTGTGCCCACTTTTCAAAGCGATTTTAATTTGGTCATGTGCTGACACCCCAGTTTAAATGGGCCAATAAAGTCAAACAAAAGTAAATCTTCTGTTGTGTGGAATACACTAACTGACACTGGATTTACCAGAATTCAGGTTTTAAAAAGTGCTGATTTTAATTACATTTTACAGTTTTCTTCATTGCATGTCTTCTAATTACACAACGTCTCAGATTCAAGAACCTCATATATATATTTGCATATTGACCACACTGCAATTCTGCACTATATGTAAGATCCTTGGGATTTTATTCATTATAATGTAAATTGGCTGGCAAACCACCAGTAAAAAGCATCAGATGTACTTCATTTAAAGAATATAAATGCAATTATTAGCACTTTATCCACTCAAAAGATCAGTGACTACAGGAAATCTTAAGGAAAGATCATGGATTTGGTTCATTAAAAGTTTAACAGTTGGAGTACTTGCTACATCTAGTACATTCAGCAGTTATTTCTGCTCTGCTTAACAGAAATAGGAGTGTTTGAGGAAAAAAAAGAAGAGTAAGCATATATTTGTTCACATATTCATGAGTATAGAAGGTGTTTTCATGTAAGTACATCACCAGATTTTAATGAAGTGATAGAATACATCAGTTATCACTTACATATTATATTTGAACTAACGAGACTTTATGGATCCTATACATGGGACTTGACCCCTCTACTTCCACACCCAGTTTCTACATGATTTATTTTCTTTTTTCATTGATTAATTTAAAAAATCGTATTTTTAGTCAATATATTTCATATGATAATGTTTTTAATTTTGTTTTTATTATACAGTTTTTTGGGAGTTTTGTTGGGTTTTTGTTTTTGTTTTTTCCCAGAGCTGAGTCACAGTGTACAAATCACAGCAAAGCTCCTAAATTTCTTGATTTGGAGAGGGGGTAGCATAAAATCTACAAAAAACTTCTTAAAATTGTTCAGAAAAGGGGTAGACATAGCAGCCTGTGGCAAATTTAGATGAACAGAAAAATTACTTTTTTATAGTCTGATATGGGATGATTGTGTGGTTTGGGGTTGTTTTGTTTTGTTTTACACTAAAGCAAACACAATGGAAAAAGTAATGAACTGATAAGGACAGTAGTGAGGGAAAGGTGAATGGAGACTGTCCTGCTGTGAAAAGTGTCATGTCACATCACAGCCTGTTAACTTAATCAGATGGATGCACAATAAATACTTTATCCATGATATACAACTTATACAATGCTGTGACACTCTTGAAAATGTGAATGGTGAGAAGACCACTCAGGGTCGGAAGAATGTACTAAAGTAAATAGATAAATAACAGGATCATGTGTCAAAGAATCCTTCTGGGAGACAAAATACCTTATCTTTTACACGGTAACAGAATTAATTGGGTTAAAAATAAAAGCAGGTAAGTAAGAGATGCTGTAAATCTATCTTAAACACAGAGAAAGAGAAAATTTGTGCTTGGAAAGCCAGGCTCTCTTTGGGGAGCTAGACTTACTGAGTCAAAAAGGAGCAATTTCTCTCAAAGATAGTTAAGTCACTGGGCCAAGTAGAGAGGAAGTGCAGGGCTGTGTCATTCCCTGTGGTAAGAGTAATTCTGATTTTGTAATAAAAAGTTCACCTGTGCTGCAGTAGACTTCTTTTATTCTGTAAATTTAGCTGGTGCTGTGTGTGTTAACACAGGTTACTTGGGGGAGAATAAGACACAGCATCTGTTCAGAAAAAACATGAATTTAAACCAAATGTTGTTGCAGGTTAACCCAAGAAGTTTGAATCAGGCACCTATTTGGGTGTCTCAGAAAGCAGTATTTGTTTCACACCACACTGGAATTGGGGATCTGGCTGTATCACCTGTAAGGTACAAAGGCAGCTCTCTTGATAAACATTATCCAGTGGATGAGAGGCAGGTTGTCCAAACAGAGAATGTATTTTTAGTATAGGTAGCTCACTTAGAGTAAGTCCTACTCCTACTCACTGCAGACCTACATTATGAGTTTTGCAACTGTTCAATTTTCCAGTCTGGCAAGTACTTATCTTAAAGCTGTATAACTTCGAATACTAACTATAACATCTGTTTTCATCATTAGTGTTTAATTTGATAGCATTTAGTAGTTTAGATGCATTTTTGAAGTGAATTTCCTATCAACTTCATTTACCAGGTTTGCAATATGAAACAACTTCAAAGGATACAAGCAGGATTCCTTTCAGAGCAAACAGAGCTAGAAGATGAACTACTGGAATGCTACTAGCGCACTCCAACTACTATGGACGTTAAATCTGCAGGACAAGACTAGAACTAAAGTAAAACTCACCAAAACTCAACTAGAATGGACATATCCCAATATATGTTCTGTACATCCCAAAACTCCTTACTTCATATTTGCTAAATGTGTTTTAGCCCTCTGTTCTGCATGCTGGGGATCTCATCTGGAGGTGTCCAACTCCTTCATGATTTTCATAAAGGTCCCCGTGGTTTCCTTAGATTCATGGAATTACAGAATGAGTTGGGGTGGAACGGAACTTTAAAGGTCATCTAGTCCAACTCAGCTGCAATGAGCAGCAACATCTTCAACTAGATCAGGACTCCACCCCGCAAGTTAATACTTCAAAGGGAATTAAAGTAATGCCACAATTCAAAACTTTTTACTGAAACAATCTTCACCGAAGATGTGTTAGCTAATAACTAATGATTCACCCATGAACACTGTAACATTTTAACCAATTTTGTGATCTCTTCAGCTTAAAATGACAAAATCTATTCTACAAAGCACATTGTTGACAAACTACATATACAGTACCTTAGTTCTTAGAAGTAATTCCATGTCAGTTAATCCATTGTTTTTCACAAAATCGTCGTCAGGATGGTTAACTTACTTTTTTAAAAGAAGTATTGGAAATAATCTCATTTCTAGAACTTCTTCAGGACTCCAGAAGTATTTGTTGCTCATATTCTTTTTTTTTTTAATATTTTTTGACATTTCTATAGTTCTTTTCTTTGATGCATACTTCCTGAAAATGGGATCAAAACTGACTAGAATTTAGATCTGTGGCATATTTCTAAAATACAAGAAAAGACCCTTAGTCTGAGCTACCATAAGTTTAATTTTGCCTCAGAAAGTCAGTGTTTTCTTATAAGAATTCTAAACCAAGGCATGTCAGTGTTGCCTGCAATGCTAGAGCAGGTAATGAGGTTTACCTCATCCAGTGAAATTATGGGAAGAAGTTTTATAATAAAGTTATAATTACCTATATTGGATTTTATCCAATGTATGAAAACTATTAGTGGTATAAAATGAGTCTTGGGAGTTTTAGTAAATAGAAAAGATTTAGACAACAGGATTTTTTATATCAAAAAAAGTGGGATCTTTCTTAGTGGTGGTTAGCTCACTGCAGAGACTGCACTGAAGAGAAATGACACAAAAGGGCCGGCGTCTTTTCCTGTGACACCCACAAATTTTCTGAACCTTTCCCACCCAGGTGTTAAAATTAACCCATGCTTATTTAGCCCTTTATGAGATTTCAAGAGGCTAAATTTAGAATTACACTTGACCTTACTACTTACTTCCTATTTGCAGTAAGTATGTGTAATAAATCACAATTAAGAAAATTCTACTTATGTAAATAGAATTCTGCTTTTTTTTTTTCTTTCCACTGTTAAGATACTGCAGTGGAAGAAAGGAAACCTTGATCTTATAATTTACACTGAACGTGCCTTCCTGTAGGGCACTTGAATGCTGCCTTTGGCTGGAATGCTGACTTACATCTATGTCACCAGCTGCCTGAGGCTTGGCCAATCACGGGACAAATTCTCTCTCCAGTCAGCCCCTCCCCCATTCCAGGAGAAAGGATTAAGGAGAGAGATAAGAGGAAAAGAAAAATAAAGTTGTTGAGGCCTCTGTAAGTTTAGGAAAGAAACAGTTTTAACAACAGTAGAAAGATGTAATATGCAGAAAACAAACAAGAGATTAACAAGTATACATAGAGGATCAGGGATCTGATGTGGCGAGGGTTAAACCACGGTTAATGAAACAAGGCGATAAGGAAATAAAACCTACCAGTCAGTTCATGGCACATGGCGTGGCCAGGGCTGGGGCCAGTGCCCGCTGGGGCCGGCAGCAGCAGCTGGGAAAACGGCGCTGGCAATGGCAAGCGGTGAGGACTGTGGCAGGCAGCCGCAGCATGGTGTGCGCTGGAGCGGAGCAGCAGTCCAGCAGCGGGCAGCAGCAATGGGGCCAGCTGGCCACAAGGAGCCAAGCCAAGCACCAAAAGGTCGTGGCTGGCGGCAAGGAGCCGAGCCTAGTAGCAGCAGTGCTGATCAGCAATGTTGCAGAGTGAGCAAGAAGGGGGTTTGCAGGCAGGTGGCAAGCTGCAGCGGCAGGCAAAAAAGACAAATTGCAGCCCGGCTGAAAAGCAGGGGGAAAAGAAAAAAACACCATTGCAGCCAGGCTGAACAGCAGGAGGAAAAGGTGCAATTTCTTTCTGCATGCCATTCTTAAAGAAACATCATCCTGTCAAAAGCTCCACAGCCAGTGAGATGTGCTGACGTGCAGGGTTGGAATACTCTAATTGGTTTGCTTGATACGTCCATCAAAACAAACCAGCTCTGTTTATCTTAAGCCATGACAATCTACATTTCATGTTCTAGGATATCTCTGAATCATCACAAATCCATGTAGTGCATATTCATTAAATATTTATCATAATAGCATTTGTTATAACTCTCTCAGAACTCTTTTTGCATGAATCAATTTATAAAGGACTTTGTCCTTCTTTAAGAACTACAGTGATGTAAGCTTCTCCTAAGGTAGAGGAAAGATGAAGACTTCAACAGGTCACATCTTTAAAAATAAATATGGGAGGAAGTGTCATCTGTTTCTAAAGGCGTGACCCAGCTCATGTACATTCGGATAAGCCATTTCTTTGTCTCAAAAAAAAAAAAAAAACCAACTCATAAATTACACAAAAACCCCCCACAAACAAAATAGGCCACCAAACCTAGAATGGCTGCATCTAAACTGTCAAAAGAGTACTTTCTGAAGTGAGTTCCTTTCCAAACTGTGCTTCAGCTTGCAAAATCATATCATTATTCTTTGGAAAATACCTCTGGGAGACATCTAGTCCAGCCCCCTACTAGAAGCAGGACTATCACCAACACTATATCAGATCAGCTACAGATTTATCTAGCAGTGTCCTTGAAAATATTCAAGACTAGAGATTAGAAAACCTCTCTGAACAACCTTCTGGGCAACCTATTATGACATTGTACTTCTTTCATCCATCATTCATAGACACATGAATCATGTCCTCTTATGAAAGAAAAAAAAACCAGCAAATTTTTTTCAGTAATGAAGGAGAGGATACTGGACATAAGCCACCACAGATAGAATTAACGTTACGATAACCAGCTTCTGCCAATATGAATGGCAGTTTGCTCCTCTTTCAAAACACAAATCTAATAGTCCAGTCTTCCCTCCACTCATCCGTAAAAAGATTCTGCTTATTCTGTTTGCATTCCTACCACAGCCTCTTTCATGACATCCCTTTTTTCTACCAGAATAGTCAACAGTAATGAAAGAAAATAGAAAGGCTTTATACCACCATGATTGTTCTATAGTTTTTTCCTTCAGTTACTGTTGAATTAAGAATACTGGCAATTTCTCAAAGTGTTTTCATATGTCTTTTCTAATAGTTAAAGTTTTGGGAGGTCTTTTTTCTTTGGTTTTGTTTATTTAGTAAATCAGAGAAGCCAAAAGTAATAATCAAATCCAGCATTTTTCCTGTTGATGAAGCCTATCACAATTTTCCTTGTAGATACACTAGTAGCCGTCAGCAAGCTCCAAAGTAATTTCAATTACAAAGCTTCAAGAATTGTATATAGGTGAAAAGGACAACTCGTACCTGTCTGCTCTTCTTGACATCCAGTATAATGACATTTGACTTTGTGTGAGGTAAAATTAGTGCATAACCTCAATACTCTCCTCATTAGCATACTGGTACCTGAAAAATTAGCTCTCAGTTGCTATAAAGTGAGTCTTCTGAGATACTGGCAGTCAATAATGTAAATCGAGGTTTCCACATACTTCTAATCTGTGACCTGTTCAACTTTTTTTATCATCAGGAGTTATCAAGGCTGATTTTTCACTATAGGTTTTCCTCTGTTTTTTTTTTGAAACTAATGAAAGACCAGCAGTTAAAGGACAGAGGTTAAGAATGCACAGAGGGCACGATTCTTAGGTGACCTGGTATGTTAATTATGGATTCAGTCATTATAAATGGAGATACCCAAGTTGATATACAACCTTGCAAAAGAGGAATTCATTACAGTTCTTGCAATGGCAGCTTCGAAAAAGTCATCAATAAGTGCTTGGCAGGTAACACAAAAGAGTTGGGAGAGAGGACAAATAACATGATCTTACAGTTAAGGAAACACTTGAAAATAAGCAAGTGTCTATCAGGAATGTATATTCTGTTCTGAATCAATTAACCTAATAATAGATAATTGAATAAAAGAATAAAAATATTGTATTAATCTAGAAGACCAAGCAGTTTCTTTGACATTATTTCTGTATTGCATTTGTCACTCTTACCCTGTATGGAAGATGAAGTACTGCCATCTCCATTTAAATGCGACACACTTCATTGGACTATTTGCTTAACTGGGACATCTCCTAAAGAAACGATTTGGCTGAAAGGCAAAATGTTCTACTTAGTTCTGGGTATCACTGCAACCAAAACCATCCTTCTTCTTCCACTGAAGTCAAAGGCAAAAATCTCCACGATTTCAGTTATTGCAGAGATGTTGAAAAAGTTGGTGAAGTAAGTATGAAGAATAGGGTATGTCTTTTTGTTTTAAAGACAGATTCTTTCTGTACTAAAGAGTCAGATATAAAATGGAACTTGTGCACCTAACAGATGCTGAAACTTTTATATAACAGGACCCTAGAAGAGAACTGAGAGTGCTGTGTTACTCACCAGTGTTCCCTGTGCCAATGAGGAATGGGGTCTGAAACACATAGCATCAACAATGCAGTTAATGCCAGTGTATTGCTAACCACTTACCAGTGGAAAATACGAAGGTCAAGCTGTTTCTGAAGTACCATCCTCTTCTTAGGCCTGGCTATTATCCTAGAAGGTTGTAGAGCTGTGCATCTCTGTCCCTCCAATACTTTTTTCAGTGTAAGTGCGAGAAATCTTACTGTTTCAGAAAGGTGAACAGCACTCACTCTTCTCTCAAAATAGGCAGGAAGAGCAGTTTTGTTGAAGCTGTCATAGTTCAACAAAGATTATGAGTTTCTGAAAAGCAGAACAACTATTGTACAGATGAAAATAATGTTAGATTCCAGGATTTTTATTGTAATAATTTTGACATAATTTGCATTAAAGATTTGTTAGAGAATAAGTATGAAGGCTCTGTACCAAGACAAAATGCAGGATACTATTCTGTCAACACACTCTTGTTTGCACTTCTGCTAGATCACTAAATTTGATGGCTTTTTCCCCACTGGGTGATATGATTTTGAAAGAAAAGGAAAGGATGATATCTCTATTCAGATAATTTTTCAATATCACTGTGGGTTTTGTTGTCCTCATGTTGAGAAGAGTTTCTACCTTAATGCTATGACAATGTTATGATAAGCATTTGTGCACATAAAATACAAGCTTTTTTCTCTAGATGTATTTAACAATAATTTTTTTTTGGAGGCTCGTGTTCATAGGAACTGTAGACTGAAACCCGTGGGGAACTTGGATTATTATTTGGCCTTTTTTGTATAATAGATTATATTTATGGCAGGTTTCTTAGGAAAGACTCTTACTTCAGTTAGACAAGGAATAACTGAAATGCTTTCATTTACTTCAGTATAATTAATCCATTGCTAGAACAATTGAAATTTGAAATTGAAAGGACAGACATTTATTTAAGATGATAGGTTGCCAACGAGTATAATTCTAGAATACTTAATTTAGAATCAGGCACCCGTACAGAGACCAGATCCCAGTTTTCAGCACTTTATTGTGCACTAATGAAACAATAATCATACTGTTTCTCTCCCTGTCTCTACTGTCATACCTTTCGAGTAGCTGAACATTTATACTTCATGGCTAAGTTATTTTCTTAGTGGGAGACAAAGTGCTTGACAAGAACATAGCATATTCTACTCTAGCCTAAATTTATTTCAAAAATGTGCACTTTTGTGCAATGCCAAATCAGAGCTCAGAATTGATACAGTCAGAACTCATTAAAGCAAACCTTTAAAGACAACTATATACTAGTAAATAAGTCGCAGAATCACAGATGATAGGGACTGGAAGGGACCTCTGAGATGATCTAACCCAACCACTCTTCTAAAGCAGGTTCACCTAGAGAGAGCTGTAGAGTAAAGTGTCCAGGTGCATTTTGAATATCTCAGGAGAAGGAGATTCCACAAAATCTCTGGGAAGCCTGGTCCAGTTCCTCGTGTTCAGATGGAAATTCCTGAGTTCCAGCTTGTGCCTGTTGCCCCTTCTGTCACTGGGCACCACTGAAAAGAGTCTCGCCACATCCTCCTGACACGCACATTTTAGATATTTATAAGCATTGATAACATCCCCTCACAGCCTTCTCCAGGGCACACAGATTCAAGTGTCTTAGCCTTTCCTCATAAGAGAAATGCTCCAGTACCCTCATCATCTTCATAGCCCTCCTCTGGATTCTCTCTAATGTCTTGTCTCTCTTGAACTGGAAGCCCAAGACTGGACACAGTACTCCCAGATATGGCCTCACCAGGGCAGAGTAGAGGGGGAGGAGAACCTCCCTTGACCTGCTGGCTACACTATTCTTCACGCACCCCAGGATACCATTGGTCTTCTTGCCCACAAGAACACACTGCTGGCTCATGGTTAACTTGTTGTCCACCAGGACTCCCAGGTCCTTCTCTGAGGACCTGCTTTCCAGCAGGTCAACTCCTAATCTGTACTGAGGTTATTCCTTCTCAGGTGCAGGACCCTACACTTGCCCTTGTTGAACATCATACGGTTCCTCTCCACCCAACTCTCTCGGCTTTCTGGGTCTTGCTGATAATCAGCTCAGTCTTCTGGTGTATCAGCCATTCTCCCTAGTTTTGTACCATCAGCAAACTTGCTGAGGGTACTCTCTGTCCCTTCATCCAGATCATTGATGAATATGTTGAAAAAGACTGGACCCAGTACTGACCCCTGGGAAACACCACTAGCTACGGGTCTCCAAAAAGACTAGAGTCAAGCCCTATCTTTTCTCTGCACAGAACTTAAGCGTCAGAGTCAGGATCAGCAGTGCCCATGGTCAAGCCAGTCCTAGGCATGGCTGCAACACAGCTGGAGCTGAAGACTGGTAAACCTACAGACTATTTCCAATAGGTGCTGATGGATCCAGGTTAAGCTGAAACGGGGCTTCTGGGCCCATGACTGTGAGGGTCCCCAAGTAAGGATGCTCAGGACCATTACAGCCCATTAGCCCTAGATACGAGTTTCCCTGCAGAAACAATGAATAAAAAGCATTCATACGGTTTACCTTGATGTAAGGCATTACATTAGTAAGAGTGAGGCCAGATCTGCTATATCTTCCAGTACGCCCCTGGAGGTCATCTAACATGTGTTCCAAGTTCGCTCTTTTGCTTGCTTTTGTGCCACTGTGATGCTAGAGGGAGGTGATAACAACAGTCTCTATGTTACGGAGAAATGAAAATTTTTCTTTCCAAAGTAATAAGAGGTATATCCTTCTGATGAGTTTCATTTTTTCTAGCACACTGTTCTAAGAAAGTTTGTCAGAGAAAGGGTAAGTTTTTGATGTATTTTATTCCTCTGAATACCTGTCATTCCTTTTTAAAATTATATACCTTCCTGTGACTTTTTATTTTCTCTAACCTTTTTTCTATTTTTGTTTTTACACTTGATTTTTTTCTGATGAGGCATAATTGCATTAATTTTTTTTTAAAAGGATTAAATAGGTAATTTTGGCCTTTTTTAGATAATGTCAATTCTATTATTTAAACAATCTCTCTCATACTAAACTGAACTTTGTCATCTGCATTAGCTGTAGATCATATCTTTCCCTTAGGTATTATATATTTTTTCAAGGCACATTTCTCTGTTTATGGTGATATGCAGTTTTTGAAGTCAGTAGACCCAGGATAATTTATGCCGTTAAATCCCAGAGCCCATGGTGTGATACAGTACCTGGAGTGAACATTTGCCTTAGAGTCATGCAGTATTTTCTCAGCTACGGTGGGATTGCTGGGTGACTTTAGTCTGTATTTGGTTTACATAACAAGGTTTTGCTAACGGGAGGATTCAGGGGTGGCTTCTGTGAGAAGAGGCCACGGGCTGCCTTCATACCAGACAGTGCCGGTTCCAACCAGCTCCAAAATGGATCTGCCGCTGGCCAAATCTGAGCCCATCAGTAATGTTGGTGGTGTCTCTGTGACAGCACATTTAAGAAACACAGCAGCTGTGACAGAGGGGAGCAAGAAGAATGTGAGAATAACTACCCTGCAGACACCAAGGTCAGTGAGGAAGGAGGGTGAGAAGCTGCTCCGTATGCAGCGCAGAGATTCCCCTGCAGCCTTTGGAGAAGACCATGGTAACACAGGTTGGCCCTTGCAGCCCATGGAGGACCACACTGGAGCAGACTAATTCACACTGCAGTCTGTGGAAGACCCCATGCCAAGGCAGACAAAGATGCCCTGGAGGAAGCTGCAGCCCATGGAAAGCCTACACACGGCAGGATCTCTGACCCACAGAGACAGCCCGTGCAGGAGCAGATTTTCTGGTAGAGATTGCAGTCTGTGGGAGACACATGTGGGAAGAGTCTGTTCCTGAAGGATTGTACCCTATAGGAAGGACCCATGCTAAAGTAGTTCTTGAAGGACTGCAGCCCATAGGAAGGGCCCATTTTGGAGAAGTTTGAGAAGGACAGTATCTTGTGAGAATGACCACATGCTGGAACGGAAGAAAAATTTAGGAAGGAAGGCATAGCAAAAAGGAACTGCTATCACCTGATTGCAACTCCCATTCCCCATTCCTCCTACACTGCTGGGATAGGGGACAGACGGGGTAGAGGAGTCAGGAACTAAGGAGTGAAGTTGAGCATGGAAAAAGGAGTCAGTAGGAGGAAGGTATTTTCAGTTTTGTCTTTATTTCTCATCATCTTACTTTTTTTTTTTATTATTTGTCCATCTTACTTTCTCTCCCTGTCCTGTTGAGGAGGACAAGTGAGAGAGCAGCTGGGTAGGTGTCTGCAGTCAGTCAAGGTGAACTCACCACATAGGCAAATAATCAATCAACTTAAAACTGACAACATAAAATAAAAGGAGATGTGAACCACTTTATCTTCAAACTCTACTGTGTGGGCTCAGGATGGTGCCCAAGACGGTAAGCAATCTTTTTTCCTATAAAGCGGTCTTTTACTAAACACCACCGTATACTCCACATAGGAGCTACTCGTGATAACCAGTCTGCTATTCAGCTATCACATATTGAAGTGTGGGATAGTTATGTAACTTTATCAATATGCTCTGTGCAGTAAAGGTATAATGGTAGCTTTCTGTCCAAAGATTATGATGTTCTTGGCTAATATTTAATTCTCACATAACTCGATTATAGAATGTATTATATGCTCCTATTCCTAGTCTTACACTTCTTTTCTCCTTTACAACATCTCAGTAAAAGACTACTACCCAGTGCTTGAAAGGATCTTGGATCAATTTTCCCATCTTACAGTACCTAAGCTGCCCTTTCTAACAAACTACAAGCATGTCTCCCTTCTTACCAAGTCATTTGTCAATTTGTCAGTTTTCAAGTGTACCAATTGGTTTATTTGTCAGGTTTCATTTCTTAATTTGTTCATTTGTCAATTTGTTAATCGCTTGACGCTTTCACAGTACTTACCCAGTTGCATTCGCATCTTAATTCTGTGATTGCACTGGGAAAAAAATGCAGATGCTCAGTTCAAACCAATACCTTAGAGTTCTGTTTTGAAGGGCAGGATATTGATATGTAGTATTTTTAAAACCTCACACAGTATGGATTTATAAATATGTTAGAAAAGACATTTCAATTTTTACTCTATTTGAAGTTACTCGGATACCTTTGCGCAAGGAATTATCAGATCTATGAATTCTACATATTTGCACTCCATAACATGATATACTTCAGCCAGTGCATCATATGCTTCCACATAAATTGAACCAAATCCTTGATCGGACATGAATGTAACTATAAGACAGAATAGCAAGTTGCCAGGAAATCAGAGCTTTCCACGAAAGAGCCATGTCAAGCTTTAGGAGCAGTAACAACAGCATGAATACTCAAAAGAAGAAAGCATACTAGAGAAGCAGGATCGCTCCCTCATAACATACCAGTCTAGTACTATAGATTCCAAGGCACCTTTTTCCTCTTTTTAAGGATCAACATTCACATCTTCCAACTCCTAAAAATGTTATCTTGAGTTGCTCTGTTATTGTGGCACTATCAAGCTAGTCCGCTGGAGGCAGTTTCTTTGCAGAAAACAATTTAAGATTTATTGGACTTGAAAAAGGGAGTTTTACTCCATAGCCCACTAGTTATAGCCCTTGCTGTGGAAAGAAGAGACATGGGACCTGATCTCTGCTCCCAGTCCTTGTTGTGCTTTGGAAAAAAAAATCCAATAATGTTTAAGTACTGCTGTGACATGTGCTTTTAGTTTCTTCTTGTTATTACTCTTTCCTTCATGTAGTGTCAGTTTATCTAAACCCAGCTGTTACTCAAACTGTCTTGTCAGAAAAACTGTTTTTCATTTCATTCACACTATGATGGTCAGTTTGATGACTTAACCAATTTGATTTTCAGTTTCAATCTTTTAACTTTATCATATTTTAATTTTCCCCTTCCAATGTCGCGGCATACAACACAGACACGACTGAGAACATCAGTCTTTACAGAAACAGACAATCATAACTCGAAATTCCCCTAGACACTAGGTTGTAAGGAGATAGAAATGGCACTAAAATGAGGGAATTAAGTATAGGAGGGAGAGATTGATCTAATCCATTCACTATGTATGAATTCTTCAAGTTTTATTAAAAATATCAGGATTAATCACCAGTTACAAAAATTCTGGAAAATTCATTTTTTAAACTGGAAGTATTCAAAATTACTGTGATAATGTTTGAATGCTCAATTTAAGAGAAATTATTTGGTTAACAATATTATATTGTCTCCTCATGAATATTAATTTTATTATTATATGTTTTTTAAAATTTGTATTTGTCGCGGTTTGAGAAGGGGGGCATTTTCCCCCGTACCGAAAGGATGCGACACCCAGGACAGTATTTCAATACATATATTCTCTTCATCATGTTTTTTGCACCTGTATCTCATCTTTTCCATTTTAAGGCATATAAACGAAGAAAAAAATGACACATTTTTATCACTTATTTTATCACTTACTAATATTTTTATAGATTTTTATTTGGTTTCTAAAACTTCTTAGTTATTTGAAAAATAGCCAAGTTATCCAGATACTTCAGGGAATACAGAATGCCAACAGACAGGCAAATTGTTCATGTAAGCTTATTTCAGGTATAAAAAGCTTGTAATTTATATTACAGTTTTCCTTTTCAATATGGAAAACCTTAAAAAATAAATTTGTAGTCCAAATAAATAATTCACAATTCAAACAGATTCTTCTGCTAACAATCTCATATAAATATTAATTTGACATAATCTTTTGGAGCACTGATATTCTAAAAACAATTTATGTGATAAAATCTACAGATTTTGGACTTCAATATCCAATTATTAACCTATGAATGCATATTGTCACCCAATAGTCTGCATATATCAGCTTGAAATTCTGTTCTACTAACCAGAAAATTATTGTAAAAATAAAAAGATTTTCTCTAAAAATAATAATTTCAGAAATTTATTCAGAGCTGAGAATGGTTGCAGCTTGCTTATGCCAATATGCCATCAATGAGTCTGGTTGGCTGGATTTCATGTGACTACAAAGGAGGGAAAGGCCAGGATTAAATCTAGTTTTAGGTACCTAACTCAGGCTCAAACATTAGGCTCATAATTGTTCTTCATTGGAATTTGAATAACTTCAGAAAGTGGTTTGATATTAGGAGATAAATTTAGATGAGATCAATATAAGAGAGACACAGAGCCCAGCCTTTATAACAGAAGTAGTCAGGTATGAGCCCTAAATCTAGCAGGGCAGTGCAAGGCCATCTGAAAACTGCTTCAGTGGATGCTGATGCTTTGGAAAATATTTGTACAGAGTATGCATTTGATAATAGAAGACTTTGGTCTTCTATTTGGTCTTCCACATTGCTTCAGAGTTCTAACAAGGTAGTCCTTGTGACACATCGATTGTTTCATGTTCTCTCTTATGGAATCAATCAAAGCAAGGGTTTCCCTAAGAGGATCCATTTGTGAGAACAAGGAATTGCTTCTTGATTGTGAATATACCATAATCTTATTCCCTAATGAAATGGTTTGCATTTCCTGGCCAATAAGACATATCCATCCGAAATTTTTATAAAGGATTTTTTTTCTAATTCTGCACCAATTTTCAAGGAAAAAATGGTCTAATACTCTTATCATAATTGCAGAAATTTTATACTATATTATTTTTGTAATTGAATGATTTTCCATTCCAGAATATATTGGACATACTTAGAGAAGCATAGTTGTACATATTAATCCATTAGATTACTTGTATCATCTGTTTATATTTAATTTACTGCTTCTGCTCACTTCTGTGATGTTTATCGTATGTGCAATTTACTATTTCCCTTTTTAACTGAATATTTTCAATTTCATTTCCAATAATCATAAGTGAGAAAAACACAGCAATGTTAGCAAGAAGTGAGATGAAACCTGGCAAAAGGAAACAATTCATTCAGACATTTAATAGTCGTACTTTATGAAGGTGTGGACAAGCTGTCCAACCTCTCAGTCTGCAGTCAAATGGAAATAATCTAATTCCTCAGAAAAGGCATGGCAAAGTGAGCCAGTGGGGTGAGGAAAACTATTCTCATAATCTCCTTTAGGTTTAAGATCTGCAGATATACTGTATTTAAAAATAACACATTCATGTGACTGTCTTGTGATCATACCTGGGAGGGTCTTGGTGGCAGGGTGCTGGAGGGTGACCTGTGTGGAAGGAACTAGGAGCTGCTCTGAAATGGACCTAAGAATCCATCATCTGCCAAATGTGCTGTGAGTCCAAGGAGAACCTGGTGCTGCTCCTCAAACGTATTTAAGAATAGCAGTTGTTGGGAGGATAAACAAAACAGAGACATAAAAGAGACATGGAGGATCTAGGAGGAAGAAGACATCACTGAGAACACAGGTAGAAATGCACTCTTGGAAGGCAGCACTTCATGCCACAGCAGGGAAAACCCCGAGGCACTGTGATCCATGAGTCATGGGCATCCAGGGGTGCAGACACCCCTGAGGGACTGTGGCTGTGGGTGAACCACTGCAGGGCAGCGACAGGCCTGAGGCATGGGCAACACATGCCGAAAGAGAGGAGAACAAGAAGCCAGGAGAAGAGAGACACTGATCCTAAAATTCTGATCCACCTGTCACCTGTGCAAGGGAACTGGATAGGACTGAGCATAGCCCACGCAAAATCGAAGATGAGACTAGGAGATGAGATACTTCATGATTTTCTGCACTAGAATATATAAAAATATAAATGAATGAACATTTAATTTCAGTATGAATTCATGAAAAAATGTATTTAATATGACATTAGTTGTCTACTCTTGTATAGCTTTTCTCATGGTTTTTTACAAGGAAAGTCATCATTTTTATAGAACTATCAGACAGGACAATTGAGACAAAATGATCAGCAGTGATCTACTCAACATCAGTTAACCAATAATGGAACTGGTAAGAGAATATAAATCTATTATGTTACTATCTACCAGCTCATCAATTTAACCACTGGTTTCAGCTATCATTATATCAGCAAATTACATTAGTCAATATAATCAAAGTCCATGTGTACCCAACTCCCTGCATATTTGATACGTTCTTGGAAAATAGACTACATAGGAAGAGAAGGATTTTTTTTTTTAACTGAGAAATTTATGCTAGTTTAACAATATTGAAAAAGCACAATTAGAGTTGGAACTGGCCAGTGTTGTGTCAGACAACCAAAGATGCTTTCTAAAGGATGTTAATAGCAAGAGGACATCTAATGAAAATATTGGACTCATACTTGATGAAGATGCTCACCTGACAAATAGGGATGAAGAAAAGGCAGAAGAATTTAATGTGCTATTTTGCCTAGGTCTTTAATATTAATGATAGACATTGGACTGTCTGGTCATTTGATGTGGAGGACCATGACTTAAGAGCAGGGTCAGGCAATTCCAGTGTCCAAAGTCAAGCAAGCAGGGCAGAAGGCTGGCTTGGCAGAGCAGGGGTCTTTTTCTAGAACTTGAGTGGAAAAGGAGAATGTATGGACATTGGAAGCAATGACAGGCCACACAGGAGGACTACGGATAAGCTGTTTGTCACTGTAGGGAGAAAATGCATGTGACCAAAGCTCACTTAGAGTTCAAGGCCAGCACTGTGAAGAACAAAAAGGGCTTTTTTTCTTGTTAATAGCAAAATGAGAATCAGAGATAACATAGGTCTGTTGCTTGACAAGTTTGGTCACATCACAAATAGATATGTAGACAAAGAAGAGACATTTAATGCCTTCTTCAACTCTGTCTTCAACAGTGATGATGGACCCTGGGACCCCTGGAGCCCTGTGTTGGAAGACCGTGACCAGAGGGGATGACAAATGCCCAGCCAACTCCAAACTTGTTTGAGACTTGCTGCTTCAGATGGATGCACATATATGTATGGCATTCATCCCAGGGTACTAAAAGAGCTGGCCGATGTTATCACAGGACCTCTCTCCATTATTTTTCAAAGGTCTTGGGAGTCTGGAGAGGTCCCAGTCAACTGGAAGCCAGCAAATATTGTCTCAATTTTCGAGAAGGTTAAGAAGGAAGGCTCTGGTAATTACAGGCTCATCAGTCTCACTTCAGTCCCTGGTAAAATCATAGAGAAGGTTATTCTGAGATTTATTGAAAAACACTTGAGAGACAATGCAGTCATTGGTCACAGCTGTCATGGGCTCGCAAGGGGAAAGCCCTGCTTGAGTAATTTGATTTGTTTTTATGACATGGTCACCCATCTACTTGAAGCCAGTGGATGTGATGTTTTTGTATATTAACAAAGCATTTGATACTGTCTCTCACAGCATCCTTCTGGATAAACTGCCTGGCATACAGCTAGACAAGACCGTAATATGCACAGTCAACATGGGTTCACAAAGGGAAAGTCCTGTTTAACTAATCTGATATTCTTCTATGCTAAGGTCACCTGCCTAGTGGCTGAAGGGAATATAGTGGATGTAGATTTTCTGGATTTTAGTAACGTTTTGATACTGGATCTCACAGTATCCTTCTGGACACATTGTCCAACTCTGAGATAAAGGGACACTACACAGTGCACTAGGTGAAGCTGTCTGAACAGCAGGGCTCAAAGTGTTGTGGTCAATGGGGATACATCTGGTGACCGGTCACCAGTAGTGTTCCTCAGGGCTCAAATCTAGACCCAGTTCAGTTCAATACATTTATCAATAATCTGGATGAAGGACTTGAATGTGCATTAGCAAGTTTGCTGATGATATTAAACTGGGAAATGTTGTTGACTCTTTTGAGAGACAAAAGGCCTTTCAGGGGGAAATGTAGATAGATTGTAGCATTGGGAAATTGTCAGCTGTAGAAAGTTTAACATGAACAAATGCTGGGTTCTGCATCTGGAATAGAGTAAAGCTGGATACAAGCATAAACTGGGAGAGGAATGGCTGGAGAGCAGCACTGGAGAAAGGGATATGGGGGTGCTGGATGACAGCAGGCTCGATATGAGTCATCAGTGTTCCCCAGTCCTCTCCCAGGACAAAACAATTCTGGGGTGCATCAAACACAGTATAACCAGTTGGTGATTATCTCACTGTATTCAGCCTTGGTGTAACCTCAACTGAGTACTGTGTGCAGTTCTGGGCCTCACAATTTAAGAAGAATGTGAAGGTCCTTCAACGAGTCTGGAGGAGGACCACAAAGCTGGTGACAGGGCTGGAAGGAATATCCAACGGGAAACGGCTGAGGACTCTGGGCTTGTCTAGTTTGAAGAAAAGGAGTCTGAGGGGTGACCTCACTGCTCACTACAGCTTCCTGAAGAGGGGAAGTGGAGAGGGAGATGCTGAGCTCTTCTCCCTGGTATCAAGTCATATGACATGTGGGAATGGTTCAAATCTGTGCCAGGGGAGGTTTAGACTGGTCATTAGGAAGCATTTGTTGACCAAGAGCATAGTCAAACACTGGAAAAGGATTCCTAGAGAGGTGGTTGATGACCCATGTCTGTCAGTGTTTAACAGGCATTTGGACAATGCCCTTGGTTTAACTTTTTGGTCAGCCCTGAATTGGTCAGGCAGTTGGACTAGATCATTGTAGTACCCTTCCAGCTGGAACTGTTCTGTTCTATTCCATTCCATGCTATCCTAAATCGAAAAATCAAGCACTGCAAAAATTTTGACTAGATTAAAGGTACCCACTGTAACTTTAATTAACTCCTGTTGTATGTACACTTTGTGATGTATTATCTAATTACTTGATTTTCCTTAGGATCTCTGTCTGTACAAGATCTCTGTGCATTTCACACACCTGTTCAATATTTTGCGTTCTTCTCACTGTCTACTACCTGTTCTCTTCCCTTCAGCCCTCTCCCTTACTTTCTCTCTAAGACTGAAATCCTGGTCTGGAGAATGAATTCTTAACTTCCTGTAAGTGTTTCTACAACACTTATCACTAGAGTGTGTACTGCTTCATAAACATTACTAAATTCAATTTCACATGTAGGTATTGTCACCATTTTAGACAGAGAGAACTGAGACACCGAGGGACTGAAATAAAAAATCTCTGGTTGGAAAACCTGTGACCTCATTTTTCATAGTACCAGCATTAACGGATCTTCATATATCCACAGCACAGCAAATCAACTTTAATTACATCTGTGAACAGTCACTACTGCTGTAACTGTGGTACGACATATTCAGCCAATTATGAACACACACCTTTAGAAAGTATTGTTGCAGTGATTTATCAAATACAGTGAAGATCAATCACAGAGTCATAGATGGAATCTAGTTTACAGACTGTCAGCTCCTGTAACCGTAACATCAGCCTTCACGAGTTCCAGCTTTTTTCAATAAATGCAGTATGACTCTGTATAGGCAACAGTCCCCCCTCTTCTGTTGCCACTCTCCTTCTCTGTTGCGTGTCTCCCTTCTAGTCTTGCCTCCCTTCACCCTTTGCCTCCATGCTCACCCATACCCTGTAGACTATTTGCCATGTAATTTCACCCTCCCAGAATTCCTTGCTCTTAACTGTATCTCCTGTTGTCTTCTGCTTTTTTCTTCTCTGCTTACTTTCTTGCCCTCAATAATCCTTTCAAGAATATTCATTAATATTCTAATTTCCTGACCAAATCTCAGGCCAAATTTAATACGTGCTTGAGCCAGTAAAGGAAACATGTACAAAAAGCAAGAGTTAGATGGCATTTAGGTGCCTGATTCAAATTCTGAAAGCTGCAGTCTGCACCTAGAGAAAGCCAAAATGCAAAGGGCCTTTACGGTTTTACTTTCTTGTTATTCTGGGCCATATCTTGTGCTGCAGATGTGGGCCTAGGTGATCATAAAAGCGATACATGGCAATAAGCAGGAAAGTTGCTGGGACATACTCTGTGTTGGGTCATGCTGACACTAACAGGTTAGTGAAAACAAAAGGCCTGCAGTTCAAAGAAATTATCTGTATTTGATGAAAAACATACATGCATACATACACAAATGCATACATGCAATTGCAGTTCAAAATATTCAAACAAATATTCAATATTTATTTTCAAGTTAGGATGTTACCAAACATTGCAGCTATGCTCATGACAAATGCATAGCAAGACTATTGATTAATGTGTATGTGCATGTCAGACAAATTATGTAGTCAATTAGCAAATTGAGCAATGTGTAACAATGTAATTATGTAAGAAGGAAGTTAGTCAAATTCAGATTTTAAACCCTGGAAGGTTATTACAGCTCTTGGCTGAAGTTAGACTGGTAATATGCAATCTTGTATGGCAATTTGCTAATTGCCATACTGTCGAAGTCAGGAAACCTGAGTAAATTCTTACAGAATATTTGGTGGTGGGTAAAGAAATGAAGGATTTATATTGATGGGAACAGTAGACTGTGGTAGAAAAATAACCCCAAAAAACAGTCACTCAAAAATCATTGAATATATAACTGTCAATGTTTTGACAGTGTGGCATAGCTGAACTTAAGACTGATTGGAAACCAGAATATAAAATGTCCTCTACTGATGTCCTCAAGGGCTTTAAGTAGCTTCTGTGGATGCAGTGTGGACTCTAGAACTTGAGATTCTGTGAGAAAGGGCTTCGTACTGTTTCAGAGAACTGTTTCCTATACAGTCCTTCTGCTTTGAAGTTATATTGTCAGGATATTAAGCAATTTAAAACCAACAGACAGGCAATTCTACTACCTATATTCTCCATCAGTGATGGAAAAAAATTTTTTTGTTTTCACTTTATGCTGGTTTATTCTTCCAGAATAAGTTTTAAAAATTGAGTGAAGAGGGTTTTTTTACCTAGTCTGGTCTTCAGTCTACCTGACCTTTCCCTCAAGGGTTTAAGCTCATGATTACTTAAGATTTACTATTGAAATATACTCTATGATCTGTGTGATTATCGTTTATAAAATGTGTCTGTTTTCAAGGGGGAATTGATAAGACATGAAACTGCCCTTAGCATCCATGGCTTTTCCACTTCTTAAATACCCAGTAAGAGCAGGACCTCTGTGTTTATAGGGACAGGTGCCATACCTGGATATTCATCTTTCAGTTTTAGACTTCCATTGAAGAAGTTAACACATATTTCTTGTTCATTTGGTTCTTCTAGAGACTTTGAAATCTTCCTTGTAGGCCTCCATAGAATTATGAGTCAGAAATTGTTTGTCAGAAAATTTTTTATATGAATAACTGTTTTCAAAGAAGCTCTAACAAGGAAAAAAGGACAAGGACAAAGCTTTCGGTAATAAAAAGTAAACAAATAACAACAAGCTAAAAGAGGAAAAAACAAATTAAATATAATCAATCAAACTTTGCAAAGATTTTGGAGTAGTCATGAAGCTTGATCTTTGCACATGATCACAGAAGAATTCATTAGCACAGGACAATTCTTGCTAGGACAACAGGGGATCGTTATTGAATTGTCAGTACAGAATGATAGTACTCACTGAGATGGAAAAAAACCCCAAACCTGCACCTCATCCCTGTATTTGTGTCAGGTTTCAGAGAGTGTCTTGCTTGAAATCTAGAGTTAACGATACAGTTGAGATTAAAGAATAACAAAGAAAAAGTATATCTACAAATGCAATGGAATTTGTATGTTGATTTGTATGTTGATAATCCTATGTTTAAGCTCATTTTTGCAAGTAGTGTCAAATATTCAGCTGAAATTAGACCCATAACATGCATTTAAAGGAAAAGCAATGGGGGTGGGGGTGCCGGGGTGGGGGTACTGAAGTACTGTAGTTAGTTTCCAGTTAGAAATCACAGTGCTGT
>NW_010394704.1:77446-78017 GCF_000710305.1 Buceros rhinoceros silvestris
AAAGTAAAGTTGAAAAGCCAATACTTTTTGATTAGAAATAAAATCAATACAGTCATGTAAGGAAAACTAAGACTTGTGTTTATTTAGACTGCTGCCAGTGGGCTAAATGCAGGGTGTCTTTCTTTTTAATAGATTACACGTTGCCTTTAGCTAATTTGAATTTTACAAAGGCAATCAGCCATTACTGGGACATACAAGCAATAAAGACAACAAGGACTCCACAGTGGTGGTCATTTCCACTGACTTGAGATGCAGCACTTGGTGGCTTTGGAGATTTTCTATATTTCTATATATTACTGCATCTGAAATATAGCTTCCATCAACTCTAAATTCACATAGTTGAATGAATGTTGTTAGTGTAAATTCTAGCATTGTGTACAATTGCTTACACTAAACTTAAAAAAAATTCCTTTCAGATGCAACACTTCTATACTTTTTTTCACTGCTCTTGGGTAATCAGGACCCAGGCTTTATCCTTTTTCTCTAGGAAAATAACTCCACTACAAATAGTTCATCACCGCATTGCTGTACTGCTTCAGTAATGAGTTAGTTAAAAACAGAAGGGCATTCC
>NW_010394704.1:78142-85660 GCF_000710305.1 Buceros rhinoceros silvestris
CAAAGAGTGCAGCAGCCCAGGCTTTCATAGAAGACTATTGTATTTAATCTCGTTTTACTTGCAAATTCTGATAAGCATAAAGATCAAGATGAGACATTTTAGCATGAGCAGCCTCTAAGCAGCATGTGAAGCTACATTATATCACAATCACTGTACTCTAGGCTGGCACGACTTTCAGTAAAAACATAGTCATTGTTTGGAGGTAAAACTCTTGAAACAGATGTTTCTCTATCCTTACAATATGACAGTAGATTTTTCACCTTGCTTTGGTCATTGAAAACTTGTACTTCAGAATACTATTTTGGCAACAACAGTAAGCGTAACAAAAGGAGGTTATTCAAGGTCTTTTCAGCACTGTTGAATTGCATCTATGAACCAAAATAAATACAGATTATAATTTGAATAAGAAAGCAGAGGATTTTATTGCAATTCTTTTAACAATGTGGTCAGGAGCTAAATGAAAATGAAGAAACGAAAGACATTATTCATAACAGTAGTAAGAAAAATAAAGCTTGCTTAGTTATGCATGAAGAATGGAGATGGAATGTGGCCAAAGTCACTGCTTCAGTGGGCATGAAAGGAAGAAGGATAAGAAGCTGGAAAATGGTGGAATGGCCAAATGCCATTAACAGGTACAATAACTTGTGATCCACAGATGTCAAAGCAGGAGTAAAAGCAAATTGTTATTTATTTAATGAACAATTCCATGAGAGGCAAAATTACTTCCATTGGAATTTAAGGAATACAGTACTAAAGGAATCTAAACCAAAGCTGTAAGTAAAAAATGAGACACTGGAATATTTAAATAGGTTTTGATTTCACTCACCCACCCAGGTTTCACCTCAGCAGTTTAGTTGCTCCTTCAACCATAGCAGTGCTTACTGTTACTGTGTTACTTAAGTAAGAAATAAAAGCCATTTTTCATGAGCAGTGTCAAGTTTTGAGTGCCCCAAGTCTCTTCGAGGAAGGCAGTTAAAATCAGAGGCTTCACTCAGAAATGTTGAAGAATTTCTCATTGGCTTAAAAAAGTGGCAGCTCAAATATTCTCAAAAGTGGCACATTATGGCACACATACTTGGCACAGTACAGTACTCTGAAGATATGCCTCTCTAGCGTGACACTGTGGTACAGGATGTATATACATGAATTTGCCCCAAAAAAACTTCCTAATTTCCCTCAGAATCATAGTAGCACAGGATAACTCAGGCTAGAAGGGTTCTCAGGAAGTCTGAGCAGGGTCAGCTGTGAGATCAAGAGATCAGGCCAGGTCTTGAAAACCTCCAAGTGTTTAGAGAAACTGCACAATATCTCTGGGCAACCTGTTCCACTGCTTGGAGCTACAGCAGCATGACAGATGTGAAAGCCAGACCATATGCTGATCTCCTGTAGGAGCTGTAATGAAGCACTGTATGTACATAACTGTGAAACAGTGTTTTCATATTTAGCCTACTTCCTAGTGTATGTCCATTAAAAAAAAAAAAAGAGAGAGAAAAGGAGAGCTGAGTGGAGAAAAAAGGTTGAACTGAACATACAGTCTATCTAACACAGATATTATTTTGCAGTGCAAAAATCATAATCCATAAAAATTCTTCTCCATATTTTGTGTTTGGATTGTTTAATGGTTAGACTTGAGGCAAGACTGGGAAAAGTATGATATCTGGGCAGCTTCAATTCAGAGGGCATTTTAAATCACAAAGTAAAAAAATACTGAAAATTTGCTGTGGATGGGGTATATTCTTATTTCAGGGTGTTTTAAAACAATCCTGTTTAAATCTGTACTTTTTATTTAATTTTTTTATAAACTTACAAATTGCCGTTTACACAATATAGATGCTCAAACTGGGGATTCAGTTTCTGAATTACTTTTACCTGACCCTCAAAAACTAAGTGATATTAGAGTAATCATTGTTCTCATTTTATTTACTATAACCTCAAAATAATATAACTTATATTGGTTGTACCATAGTATATTATTTAGAGTGAAAGACACTGTTTTGAATATATTGAACAAGAGGAGCTATATACCTTCTCGTAAAAGGTCTGTGCAAAAGGAGAACTTCATTTTTACTATATTGCTTTTCTGTCTAGAGGGAGTTCTATATCTGCGATATATATTTTCGGAAACTCTGCCGTTTACTAAATTTATGGGCCAAAGAGAGTAATGCTACCTGTATATTAAGATTTATTGTCATCAGAGCTTTACACCACCCGAGGCAAAGAAAATATATGGTTTCTATGCATTAGCAATGCAATGTATGTAGTAAAAATATTTCAATATAAATTAGTAAATGAAGCTTTCTGATTTATAGACAACACGCTATTGCACCTTTTTTTCCATTATCTTTCAAGACACTGTGATTAACGCTATCTTTGTAACATGTATTGGTCACCTATCATGTACTAGTATTAGTTGTTATTGTTAATTGTATAGAAAGGACAGGGATTCTGGGGTTTTGTTGAGGTTTTCTGAGGTTCTTATGAAAGAATATAAGTAAAAGGAGGTTTTATGGACTTCTATAGAAAGGCAGCCATATGCACAGAAAATATCTGGTTTCAAATATAATATAAACATAAACATACCTCAGCCTTATTGAAGATGACAGAGCTGTGCCAGATCTCATAGGAATACCACCTGTTTTACTCAGATGATCTGTGAGCATGCAGGCTACAATTATGGTGTCCCCAGTAGCAGCGCCTAGGTGCTGTCTAGACTTTGCAGTCTGAGTTCGCAGACTGGCTGTTTCCTCTCTCAGGACTTCTCTGATGCACGCCAGTTGCATCTACAGAGTGCATGGGTACGCACATGTTTGGCTACGCTAGCTGTCTCACAAGCCGTTCTCCTTTACTAAACCTTATCTCCACCTCATCCACAGAAACACATAATGTAGCATCATCTGCTAAAAGACTTGGAGGATGTCATGTGCCAAATATCTTTGCCAGGCTTTTGAACTGACACCTATTTGTTTTGCAAGCTATGAAGTTGAGATACTGGGATGAAAATCCAAATGTCTTTATTCTACTCTATGCCCAGAGGTCTTCACTTTGTCATTTCATGATAAATAACAGTTTGGATTGAATATTACTCACAGAATAGCATTATAACTTTTTAAAGAAAATTTACACACGGTATTATATTTAATTGTGAACTTTGTAATTTGCGCATTTGATTACAGACAAATTCTCTCCTCAAACACTGTTTCTGGCAGAGGATTTTAGGGTTTATGTGGTTCAAGTGATTCCCATGAGGACATAAGCTATTCTCATGGCCTTTAATCAGTTTACTATTTACTGTTCATTTTACAATAGAAAGGCTTGGGTTTCACGATAATGTTCATGAGGCAGAGAAGGATGCATATTTCTGAAATCAATACTAATAAAAACCATTTGAACTAAACTAGGTATACTATGAGAGTTGACTACAGGCTATGATTTAGGAGAGAAAAGGAGAGTCATTGGACCACTTTTCTTGGGGGGATTTAATTTGTGCTAGCTCTGTACCAAGAATATCTTCTGGATTTTTGCATTGCCTTAGCTGTTCCTGTGCACTGGAAGTAAGTGGCTTCACTACCATCTTTCTTACCAATGGTGCTTATCTACTTTCCAGGTACTAGTGCGGGAGAGATTATGACAGCCCTATGGTGATATTGGTCTTTTCAACTTCCTAGGCATGATGGGAGTAAACCAGCTACACCTTATGATCTGCAAGAATGTGCAGGGCCATAGTAGGGTAACTCAGATTTTATTTACCAGTCCTCTGATTCAATTTTTTGCTATTGGTAATATGATGCTATCAAAACTATAAAGCAAAAAAAAGCTGGGAATCGGATCCTGAAATAATTGCTGTCTTCAGCCACTGAAGATTCCTTACTCAACACAGAAGGAGGCCCTGAATGAGCAATTCAACTCAGTGTATTGCAGAAACAAAGGGATGTGGCATCACAAAAATCAGAATGTACACATATAGTTACATAGTTTATTAAGTACAAAATTATGGCCTATCTTACCCCAGAAAATAAATACAGTTGTTAGTAAAAACAGTAGCTAACAGCAATGCAAATCCTAGCTATTCCCTGGAAAAATGTTCAAATTGATGTTACAGTTCCAATAATGTTGGAAAACTCTGTGTGCATCTGCACATATGAAAAAACTTAAGAAATATAAGGGATTATACCAAATAATCACTTAGTAAAACTTTATATGGCCAAATCCGAATCCAACCCAGACACCAGAGAAATTAAGTCTAATATATTGTAATGTTAATGAAAGATTTTTCACGCATATTTGGGGAAAATAAGGGGGGGTGTGTGGAGTAACGAGTATGCCTACAGGATTCAAAAAAAAAGAGAGAGAAAAAAATATAGGACATTATACTATTAACAAGAATAATGCTATGCAGGCAACAAATGATAAGGGAGAAGATCAGCCCTCTGAAGAGCAGTGGGTACAAATTAGATTTTTGGAAACACCTGACAGCGTTCCACATCACAGATTAATGTGAAACTAAAGCAAACAGTCAGAGGAGACAGGAAAAGCTGGCCAACAACTGCCTGAAGTGCTGACAAAAGAAGGTATCAATAAACAGTCTTTATAAACAAGGAACACAGCAACTGTTGCCACATCTTTGGCTTTCCGTTATTCCCTCCAAGGGGTCCGTAGGTCCTTTATGCATTCTTTCGGTGAAGTAGTGTATTTGATGTGAAAGAATTTAATGAAGAAACTCTTTCCTAAGCTTCTGTTATGTTTACATTTAAATTGCTTTATAGCTGGTAACCCCAGTTCTTCCTTTCTCTCTCCCCACAATGGGACCACATCATTCTGGACACTCATCTGTGGAAGGTATTTTCCTTATTTCATATTTCCCGAGCGTTCCTCCAGGACTCCCGTTCTTGGTAGGCCCCGGCCGCCTCGTGCCCAGATCTGTGATGTCCGGAGGTAGAGCAGAGACTCTTTCACGGGCACCCCCTTGTCGTGGGGAAGGAGCTTGTGTGCCCTTGTGAGGTTGAGAGCTGTCCCGGTGGTGGCATGTGCCTCCGGTAGGTCTACCAAGCCAGACAGGTCTCAACTGAAGGGTCAGACAAAGTGTGTCCACGGGCAGGATGGGCTCACTAGCCTTGGGGCAACCATCCTAGGAGAAGGACAACTCTGACTCCAAACCCGGGCAGATGGAGCTTGTTTAGCCTTGTAAGGCTCCATCTAAGAGAAGGATACTCTAACCAAACCTACGACCTGAGGACTTCGCTGTCATCATCCAAGCTCACTAGGCCCTGGCAGATGAACCTCAGGTGTAAAGGGTGGAGCCAGTTCCACGCACGCTGCGCCTCACCTAAAAAATCCACCGCGCAGGCTTGAAGGGTGCACTCATCGCTTGCAGTGAGTGTGGGAAAAGCCCCTCCCAGACCTTCGTTCACGAAGCCAAGCCATGATAATTTCCTGAGCTAACCAAAGACTAAGAGATCTTCTTGAACATCTCTTCCAAGTTAATTATCTCAGTTTGATTTAAACTCATAAGACTCTACAGGGATTTGCAATGTGTTGCATCATATAGCACACAATATAGCAACTGCATGTGCATGCTGAGAACATTACAGTTCTTGTCACATTACCAGTGTTCTACAGAGCCTACCTTTGATGTATTTGACATTACATTCGACATTGTCAGACAGTTTATTATTATTGATAATATTTTGCTAGTAAGTAATTCTTATTTAATATTTATTATAATAGTTAATAGGAAGTTTTTTTGAAAATGACTTTCAGAACCTGTTGTACTCAATCACATAAACTGGAAATATTTTCTGCAAACCCAAACTACAGCAATTTATAGAGGAATCCATTTTTCACATAATGGATCAGTTTCAAAAGCAACAATCTCAAATTTAACTTTGAACCAACTTAAATTACAAAATTCCTATCTGGATTCTCAGATTGTTAGATCCTGGTTGAGATTATTATGAACATATAAATAAGCATTTATTTTTTATATAATTATTAGTCTATTATCTGGACCTTGGAGCTACATTCTCTGTGCTCTTCTGGAGCTCACCACTGAGTCTGTAACAACTTCAGATCTAAGTATCCTCTGGGATTCAGTGTTCAGCTCATTATCACTCAAGGTTTAGATGTTCTTTCTTTTTCTTAGGTAAAAGGAAACATACACAATGCTTGTTGAGAGATTACATTAACAAACAAGAAGGGTTTGTTTGTGTTTTCCTGATACGCAGTTTGCAGTTGCATGTTAAAAGGTGTATGCATTATTTTCAATGAGAGTGGGAAACAGCTATTCCCAAGCAACAAGAATTTGAAAGATGATTCTGCTTTAAATGTCTATATAAGTGATTCATATTCAAAAGAGCTCAGAATAAGCACCAGCTCTTAGACAAACTAATTTATTAAGAAAGTGGGCTGAAAAATTAGCTCTATTGTTCTCTTGCAGATTACACCAAATTATATTAATTTAATTAAAACCTAAAATCATGCTTATTAATTAATTTATTCTGTCAGTGATCAGGAAGATTGAGTAGCTTCTTTAGTTTGTAAGCTGAAAGCAATGTGAGATTATGTGCTGAATTAAGAGAGGTAACAAGGGAAATTGCTAATACATTACCTATGCTTGCTTCTGGATACAGCTAGAGCTATGTATAAGACAGATTCTGTTCTCTCCCTAGAGATTTTCTCTTAGAGAGATATGTGAATAAAGACAGAAAACCTATTTCTACATATTTACTACAGTCTTTACACTATTATTTTCCAAGTTATCCTTGTGAGTTGAAGAACCTGTTTTCTTCTCAAAATATCTTGCCTTTAATATGATTTCTAAAGGAAGAAACATGACATATTTTGCCACATATTTTAAAAGGTTTTGAACATGTATTTACATTAATAAAAGTAACAGAGACCTTCAAAAGAGGCCAGGGCAATAACAGCCAAAAGTTGACATAAAGCCCATGCAAAGCAAATAGAAATAGGCATTTTTTAGACATTGTAATACCAAGGAAAAAGAAAGAAAAGGGAAAAAAGGTAAAGACCTGGATTAGTAAGAAAAGGATGAACTCTTACTATAACAAAAATGCAACTGAAATATAAGTTATATTTAAAAAAATTGTGATTACAAATCAGTCTCTTAAACACTTTCATTAGGGCCTTGTGAAATCATATTTTAACACTTAATAAAGAATGTGGCAACAAATCTAAAGTAAAGCAGTCTATGCCTAATGAAATGGTTTCCACTAGTGGCATTAGTGGATAGAGCATTTCATTTCCACTTCTCTTATATGTGTCCTCAGGTGGTTTACTTTTATGGATAGGAGTTTATGGTTCAGCACGTGAAAACTGTGGTTCCTAATTCAATACAGGCTATGAAAATTTTGAGAATCCACTTGCCTAAAGGCAAAGACTTCAGAAAAGAGGTTGCAAATGAAGATTAAAGGACATACTTTTTCTTCCCAGGTTCTGAGATGAGAAGAGGTAGCAATAATACTCTGAGATTTGCTTTATTTAAATGTCTCCTCCCTAAGGGAA
>NW_010394704.1:85744-101157 GCF_000710305.1 Buceros rhinoceros silvestris
GGGAAAGAGCTGCAGCCTTTGTATACCAAGGTATAAGAATAAACTACCCTGCGAGGCCGCACTGCCCTGTGCGTTAAAAAATAATCTCACAATCAACAATTCAGAGTCTATCTCTACCATTCAGTCAATGTCCTCCCTGCACACAAGTGATGGTATATGATATCTAACTGAGAAAGTAATACATGTGTTCTAAAAAAGTTTCTCCCATTTTCAGAAAGGAGGGAGAGAGACAAACGTACAAGTTATTTTTTATTCACGCTTCTGAAAATGGTACTAGATCCCACAGTGTTGCTGTGGGATCTAGTTAACAAAAACCATATAAAAATTCTTAGTATTTCATCATCAGTATTTTACATAGCATTTCATAAAAAAAATTGTAAAGGTAAGTCTTGTAATGCATTTTAAGGTCCTGACTTACTATAGAACGTTCTCTCACTTAGCAGTTTGGTTTTCCATTTTTTCCTCACTTTTGCCTCATTTGCTTGACCTTATCTCTCTAAGAATAATGGTCCTATCTTAATTCAATTGCAATTGTTTGAAGTGAAAAACTGCTCATAGTAAATCTTATAGCGACAAGCCTTATTGTAATTAAACTCCAAAGATATGTAATTCCTTATTAAGGCAAATGCTTTTACTGCTCTGCTCACAATCAAATTTATCTGTTCTCATATGCTTTGCATTTTGTGTTAGTAAGTTGTCCCTTATTTTACCAAGTGTTTCAAATGTGTTGATTTTTTATGTTGTTTATGCAGCTGTGAAATTATATCATAAACGAAAAAGCCTTGTAGGTAAGTAAACAAAAATAGATTTATTTTATTTATAATGTCATGAATAAGTTGATGTGGTTTTTATTACTGAGATTTTAAAGATATTCTCTAATAACAGTCATGCCAAGTTTATATAGATTGCCCTTGACGCTTTGACATACTATTGCTGATAAGAAAAAGATGGTTTTGTAGAGCAGCAAACTTTTGGAAGAAAAGGTAAGGAACAGATAATGCAATGGGCAACATAGTTTTAAGTAATCTGCAATATAATCCATGAGCAAGAGATCTCCATGTTAAATAAAACAGGAAGGTTATTTGATTCCTGAACACCAAGAAATAAGAAATGCAATATTCTTACTTTTAAAGTTATAAAAACCTACAGTGCTTTATTTTGAAATTAACTTATTTTTTCAAAATTGATGACAAAGTGTATTTTCTTTTTTTTTTTCTCCTAGCTTAGATAGAAAACATCAAAAAAATAAAAGGATCTTCAGATTACTGTTTTTTTATTTTCCCTTGCCACTTTCTTTTATGTTCATAGAAACAATGTGGAAAGAAAGGTCATCAACTTAGAAGATCAAGAAGCACGTAACCATTCTTTCTGATAAAGACAAACTGACCTTTTATGTTTTACATATGGGTCATTAAATGTCAGGGCACTGAGGACAATAATGGCCCTATCCAACCTCCCCTGAGGTCTCCTCCCACCACTGCCCCATGGCCCAGGACCCCATTTCTGCTCAGTCTGGAGCTGCCAGTCTCTGTCCCAGTGACACTGTAGGAGTACAGCTCTCCAGCTCAACCCAGCCCTGCTGAGCCAGGCCTAACCCTCAGGCTAACATTCTCGTTCCTAGAGAGGTGCCTGATGTTGTCTGGGGCTGCCCCCAGCTGCCCTCCTGGCCTGCCCTGCTCCCTGGCTGGGAACCGTGGAACAGGTCTTGACAGGTAAGGCCCAGGGGGATCCCCTGAGTCTCCTGGTACCTGGCTCCAGGCAGCTGCCAGTCCTCACAGTACCCTGACACAATGCCCACATGGAGTCACTCCTCTCATGAGAGTTTGTGTTCCTCCATTCTCCACAGAGGCAAAGTTCTCAAAGCAATATTTCAAAGAACTCACCCACAACAGTGTTTTCAACCCCAATTATTTTCATTTCATGCAATAACAGAACAAAATCAGTGAACGAGGAAGAAACTTATATATCAGTTTGCCACCGCAAAACAGACCCCCATAAAGCTTTGTGGTTGTCTAATCTTCAGGATGTCTGAGTACCACACAAGAGCTAACATCACTTACATTTCAAGGTTCCTTACAAGGCAGGTCAGATCTAATTTACCAAGTCTTACTAAATTAAGTGAGAGTATGCTATCTAGGCTCCACTGTGCATAACTCAATCCTCGTGTCTTGTTGGCCTGTAGGTTACATCCACTCAGACTCTTGTATTTAGCCGCAGAGTAGGCAGAAGCATGATAAGTGTGTGTATAAAAAGGTAAACTTTAAGTGGCACTTAAATCAATATTGAATTTTCAGGGAAAACAGATAACAGCCCTGTGAAACTCAGAGAAGAACAGAAAGATGCTTGTAATGACTTGATTTGGCTTCTAGTAAGTCAGAGTTATTCCTCTTCCGGATTTATTCTCATTCATATGGGCCTTTCACAATTAGATAATTTCTCTTATATTCCAGACTCGTGTACCTCAGTTCTGAGCATCACTTTCAATGTTTTTCTTGCTGCTAATAGTGAAGTTCAGGATTTAAAGTACACTAGAGCCAACAGTGCCTTTTCATTGGCAAATGATTTGTGTGTCCTATCATCATGGTCTAAACATACCACAGGCCTATAAATAGGATCATCATCAATGGAAGTAAAAACTTTTACAGTATTTCACACCACTGTGATTTCAGCTAGCAAAGGATCCTAACTGGAGAGACAGTTAAAATGTCATTACACATAAACATGGCTCATTTAAGGCTACAATGAGATAGTCTTACTCTTTGTAAATATGAGGTGGATGTAAACTATGGGGAAAACCAACAACTTTTAAACTGCTTAGGTATAAACAGTTAAATATAGACTTGCCATTAATATACTGAGATTGCAAATCCAATTCAGATGAGATTCTGGAACAGTTTTCCAATGGGAACAATGTTCATGGAACTATTTTTTAAATCATCTCAGGAAAACAGGACAGCAGGATAAAAGCTTTTTAATTTTCTTTCCATGGCTAGTAGTTCCAAGCAGGACCAGCAGCTAATGTTGGTACTTCACTACCAACTCAATATGGATTTTGGACTTCATATGCCCTCCCAGAACAGACAGCAGATGAACTGAGGTTTTGAGGGGCATTATTTCTTATAAATTCTACAAATACATGAATATTAACTCAAATTTTCACTCCCGAGAAAGCATTTAAATTCATTAAAAGGATTGAATTAAGTCCAAAGTCCAAGTGGTTGTTCAACTACTGGTATGGACAAAACCTAAATTCTGCAAACTGCACCAGGAAAAGAGTAAAACTGATAATTTAGAGATGAGACAGACCAAAATCCTCAAACAGATCTGCAGAGAAGGATTATTGTGTCCCCACAAATACCACTTCCACAGGGCAATTATGATTTCTGGTCTTTCTGGACCTGGATTTTCTCCCACTATGCTTGTATGTTAAATGACTACCAGAATGGATGTGTGTTGTGGGATAGCAATCAAAACCTTTGCTAAAGGAGAAATTTAAACTCCTTATCAGGGGAACAACGGCAGACAGATCAAAGTTGTCACCTCCACTGATCTGTGCAGTCAGGCCTGGGTATATTAATGTGGGCTTCCCTGGCTGCAAACTCAAGAGCTTAATGTATTGGCTATGGCTTGTCTGGGCTGAGAAAAGAGATTTAGAAGTCCATCTCATCTGAGTTTAAATGTCTGTGATGTCTGGTCTAGTCACAGGTGGGCTACCTTTGCAATCAATAGAAGAATATTTAGTTCCCAGCTGAACTCACCAGTGTTAAAGAAGGCATGATAAAACCTGTGCTCTAGTCTCCATTGATTATAGTGACTAGCTGAATACCAATTTAATTAAATTTAAGCATTCTGAATCGGCCCTGAGCAGCATCTAGTGCTCTCTGTTGACTATATAACAAACCTCTGCTCCTAACGTAGGTGCTCTGGTTTGTGACAAAGTAGCTGAAGTAGCCCCACAGTGACCAGAAAAAAATAAGTAACAATATAATAGTTTCTTGGGCATGAATCTCGATAGAATAGCACAGTTCAGAGTGCCAAGAAAGGAAATTGCCTTCTCTTAGAGGAGTTCTTACAAAACTAACTTTACCTCTGCTAGTCTTCATAATCAATAGAGTGCATTACATTCCTCTGAAGAACCTTTGGGAGAAGGAGGCAAACACACGTTCTCAGTCACCTCTCTCGATTAGTTAGTTCCATTCTCAAGAAGTTACTTGTACTTAGGTCTGAGAATATAAACCAGTATTCACTAAATAAAAACAAAGAAAAGAGATTGCCTTCCACTCAACCATCCTGTTACATGCTCTGAAAATATATATGGATCTTTGCTATTGAGCTACAACTACTCAACTATTTTAAGTGATAATATAGATGTTATATTAATAGACCTTCAATTATAAATGGATCTTTTTTCTCGAAGAGTCCTTCCTGTTGATGAAAGCAACATTTCACTCAGGGTTCCTCTTTCAGGGCAACAAAACATAATGGAATTTAAACAAATTATATTAATTTTCCTAATAGATATACTCTTGCATTCCATTTCTTCCTTCTCTTTAACATATCTTTCGACCTTCCCAGGTTAACCTGGTCTATTCAATTATGAAATACTTTTCTTTCTATTTTCCTTCTTTTTTGGCTGTTACCTTGTAATATGACTATTAACCAGAAAATGAAGGTTATTGAGCCTTTTCATAGCAACTTTGGTACTGGGTTTAAGGAAACAAAACACAATTAAAAAAAAAATCTATGTAAAACTGTGCCATAGATGGTTGATATTTCGTGTCTCACTTCTCATATGTGCCAGCAATTGTAGTCGTTCAGGCTCCTTTTCTGCAAGTAAGAGTCTGAACACCTGTAAGAGGTGTTTGGTATGACAAGAGAAGAGCCAGAAGCCAGCAGCAGGTCATCACTTTATATATCTCCCATTGTGTGCTGTTTGACAGCTAGTGCGTTAGGTGCTCTTTTGCTTGGGCTCTGGCAGAACGCCAGCCAGTTGCTACGCCTGCGTGTTCATTAGCAAGTGCAGATTCATGTGAATAACACGCAGAATTTACTTTTTGGACTTTTGGCCTAAAAAGAGTTAGCACCTGGAATGGAAGAGTTCAGAACAAGAATATCAGGGCAGGTTTTCACAGTGCTTCAAGTTATGTTGTATGAGAAAACAAGAGTCTTACAATACAGACTGAACTGTAAGATCCTATTTACGAATTAAATGTTATATGTCCTTCTGGGTCATTTCTTCCTCTCTCATTTGTACATTTTCCAAGACAGCCACTGCATGTGTCATTTCTTTGTCAGCATTGCCACAAGCTGTGGTATGCCAACACCCTGCAGCTACCCATTCATTTGATTGTACAATAACAGTGGGCCATTTCCTGCCACCCTTGGTATCATAGAAAAAGCCAAAGTCAAACACTCTAACATCTAAGTTGGAAGCGTGAAGTGAGCATCATATTAGAAGAGCAAAAACTACTGAAAAGTTAATTCCCTGCAGAGATGGATTTATGTGACTCCACTGAAAATCAAAACAAACTTCTTAAAAGCAAACATCACTTTCTTTCAGAAGACGTTCCAGCTCCACTTATTGAACAAACATCTGCTTTGACAGAAGCTAACCATGTATTTCCACTTGTTTTAATGCCCTCTTTATCTAAGTAATAACTTTCCAATGTTCTGAGTTGATTAAATGGCCAAAAGTGTATGGACCTTGTTTCTGACCTAATAGCACAGTACAGCCCACATGCTGCCCACTCATACCAGTCCTTCCCAGTTCCTTAGACATATTCGTAGTGTCTGTCCATCATGTGACATTGGGCTATAGGAAGCTCTAGATCCTTGGTTACAAAAACAGGTTTACCAACTCTTTTTTGTGTCAATGAACTTTTTACACTTAGGTGTTACAAACAAGTTACAAAATAAACTAAAGGAATCCTAAATGAAAAAATCCCAATCTGCTTTCACACAATGAGTCTTTGTGATGGTACAGTCCCCCTGTCACTCAAAGACCTGAAGCAATTTCTCTCTCTCACCCCCCTTCCCCGCTCCTGCTCCCTGGGCCACAAACCAGTCCACGGTCAGTCAGGCACGGGCTGTGAAGGATGGCAAAACAGAACACTAAGGCACCTCCTTAGTGTTTCCCAGCCTTGCACTGCTCTCCCTACCACTTGGGTCATGATAACCTGGTACACCTGTTCTTGACTCGAGGCCCATTGGGGACAATATCGATCACTGGAAATCAACGGTTTCTGGGCCTGCACAACTGGCAGAAATGTATGACATCCGAGGTGGGCTAGAGTGGGAAAGTGTCTGAGGAAAGTCAATCATCTTGGACCCCATAAATAGCGATCCTAAAGCAAGAGCCTTTGAGTTCTCCTGGATGGCAGTGGGCTGGGTCTATCATCTCCCCTGAGTCGGGACACCTCTCAGGTACATACTGCGAAAAGGCCAGGACAAACTCAGACTTCTCGAGACTCAATAATTGTCTGTTGAGATTGCCAGAGCACTGTGAGTATTTGCTCTCAACTAGGGAAGAAAATTTTAATTACGGGCTGGCCTCTCTTTCGTTCACCTCGCTAACACAAGTGTGGATGGGTGTATGTTTGTTTGTGTCTGTGTTTTGTGATTGTGTTCATGCATATGCACATTCATATATATATGAATCTGTAACTAAGTCACTGCTTGGTCTTAACATATTCTACTGAGTCACCTTGTTAATTTTAAATTGGTTAGTGATTAAGCACTGCTACAAAAGCAACCCTTTGATCTACTCCTCACTATTAATAAATCTTATACTGGTGCCTAACCACAACCACGTCGATATTTTCTCCTTTGACAGTCTTGAACTGGGTCTCAGTCTTTAGGCCAGGCAACTGCTCTGAATTTGGCTTGAGTGACCTATTTCTAGAATAATGTTCTCCTTTCATGAGGGAAACATTCCTTCCAAAATGTTTTTCTCACATTCTGCAACAAATGGAGATGATCCGACAGCTTCTACATGGAAACATTCGAAGTCAAGAAATGGCTGACTAGAAAACACATAGAAAAATTGTTCAGTACTGACAACAGAGGCAGGTTCACAGACAGAGTAGGTATGGATACCCGAAGGCCATCTTAGTTACCTGGCCTACCTATAATGTCAACTGAGAACCTAAAAGTAGAGTCACGAGTGCAAATAAATATTGTCTCCCTAGAACATGCAGATTTTCCTGTGCCCAAATATGCACAAAACTAGCTAGTACCAAGCTGAAAAAAGCCAATTGTTCAGTCGCTGACTACTCAATTTTATGAGCAAAGGTGGAAGGCAAGAAAGAAAGACAATATGGCTACTACAGCATCATGTTCTTTCACAGAAGCACAGGCACAACCAACATGATCAAGGGCCATTGAACCCTTACATTCAAAAGTGTGTTGTGATCTGTACTGGAAGTTATAACCCTACTAAGAAAATGAAGTTTTATTCTTATCTTCACATAAATTCACATTAGAGTCTCAGGGGAATCTAATGCACTGCTCACAGTGTCTTAGAATAAAATGCTTTTCACTTAGTTCATTCTTCTTTCCTCTTTTTCTCTTTCCTTTTTCGTTTCCTCCCTTCCCATCCAGTCATGAATGAAGTGAGTAGACTGACAGCCAGTGTCTAGTCCAGTGTCATGGTTTAACCCTGGCTGGCAAGTAAGCACCACACAGCTGCTCACTCACTTCCCTGCAGTGCGATGGGGGGGAACTGGAAGGGAAAAAGCGAGAAAATTCATGGTTTGAGATAAGGATCATTTAATAATGTTAAGTGGGGGGAAAAAAGCAAAGAATAAAAACACAACAGAGGGAGGAAATTAAAACCTAAGAAAAAAACCCAAAACAAGCAAACAAACAAAAAACCAAAAGAAAACAATTATTTAGCACCAACCAACCAATGCTCACCCAGTCCTGGAAAAAGAGTACCCCATGCCCATCTCCACCTCCCAAGATTTATTGCTGAGCATAATGTCATACGGTATGGAATATCTCTTTGGTCAGTTGAGGTCAGCTGCCCAGCTGTGTCCTTTCCCAACTTCTTGTGCACTCACAGCCTACTGGGTGGTGGGGCAGTCTGAGAAGCAGAAAAGCCCTTGACTCTATGTAAGCACTGCTCAGCAACAGCTAAAACATCATTATGTTATCAACACTATTTTTCAGCACAGATCCAAAACATAGCCCCATACAAGCCAGGTCCTCCACTTGGGTCAAAACGACTCCATGCAATGCTACAGGCTTGGGGAAGAGTGGCTGGAAAACTGCCTGGTGGAAAAGGACCTGGGGGTGTTTAGTCGACCCGATAGCTGACTCAATGTGAGCCAGCAGTGTGCCCAGGTGGCCAAGAAAGTCAACAGCATCCTGGCTTGTATCAGAAATCATGTGGCCAGCAGGAGTAGGGAAGTGATTGTTCCCCTGTACTCAGCACTGGTGAAGCCGCACATCAAATATTGTGTTCAGTTTTGGGCCCCTCACCACCAGAAGGACACTGAGGTACTAGAGAGTATCCAAAGAAGGGCAATGAAGGTGGTGACTGGTCTAGAGTACAAGTCCTGTATGGAGCAGCTGAGGGAACTGGAGAAAAAGAGGCTCAGGGCAGACTTTATGGCTCCATCCAAATACCTGAAAGGAGTTTGTAGCAAGATGGGGGTTAGTCTTTTTTCCCAAGTAAGAAGCACCAGAAGGACACTGAGGTACTAGAGAGTATCCAAAGAAGGGCAATGAAGGTGGTGACTGGTCTAGAGTACAAGTCCTGTATGGAGCAGCTGAGGGAACTGGAGAAAAAGAGGCTCAGGGCAGACTTTATGGCTCCATCCAAATACCTGAAAGGAGTTTGTAGCAAGATGGGGGTTAGTCTTTTTTCCCAAGTAAGAAGTGATTGGACAAGAGGAAATGACCTCAAGTTGTACTAGGGGCAGTTTAGGTTGGATATTAGGAAAACTTTCTTTACCAAAAAGGCTGTCAAACATTGGAACAGGCTACTCAGGGAAGTGGTGGGGTCCCCATCCCTGGAGGTATTTCAAAGATGTGTAAATGTGGTGCTTAGGGACATGGAACAGTGGTGACTCGGCAGTGCTCAGTTAACATTTGGTCTCAATGATCTTACAGTTCTCTTATATCCAAAGCAATTCCATGATTCTATACTTCTGGTTTCCAGCAGGGCAAACGCTGAAGATAGGTGCCTGTCCAAAGTACAGCAATTCAGGTCATATACAGATACAGAACTCTAAAGCCTTAGTGAAAATTCGGAGTAGGGTAAAAAAGGATTTGCCTGTGGCAATTCAGTGATCCTTGGCAGGATGGCTAAGAAGGTTACAGTTTTATACGGTTTTTCCTTATTTCAGTAAGACAAGCTTCAAATTTACAGACCTCAGTTACTGGTAGTCAATATCCATTGAGCCATATTGCGTTAAAAAAGCTAATTGCCAAGAAGTTTTACTTATTTTGGTATATGAGAAAGTAATAAGCATTTTGCTTATTGTCTACGTAATGTCTAGTCCAATTTAAAAGGCAATTGATACTCTACTTTTTTATTTTCTAAATAAATATTCCCTTTATTTGAATATCATGAAAGAAGTATGTTTAGTAGCACAGTCTGTTATTATCATATCATAGCTCATTTAAATAGTAGAAAATATAAATTTGGCTTCTACATAGTATGTTCTTACAGTTAATTTCATTCTAAAAAGCTAATTTTTAGAATTACATTCCCAATAGCCAATGTTGTTTCACAAACATTATATTCAAGCCCTGTATCTTGCCCACTTGACAGCTCTAGTCATCTCAGACAATTTTGAGTGTCTCAGATTAATTTAGAAGAAATGATGTTGTGTAGCTTGTTTTCTTAGTCCGCTGTTATAACAGTAGCTGCCAGCAATGTTAACACTCTTCATTATTTAAAATGTAGTTTTACAGGACTTTAAGATCTCAACTACTTGGTTAATTCCTTGAATGATCTAAATTCTTTTATATTATTGTGACATGGGATATTAGAAACTAAAATCTACCCAAGCAGGAACTAGCACAGTATTGTAAGCAGAGAATTTGTATTTCTGTTTAAAATGTGCATAAAATTGTTTACTCACATGATACACGCAGATAATTTTTTATGTTAAGACTAAAGGTTTCTTCTTTGTGAAGGCTTATGAACAGAAATGCTCAAGCTTTCTACCTGTACCCACAGAAATAATTCCACTTAAATCAAGGAGAATTATGCGTTATGAATCAACACAGAGCTGTGACCTGCAGCTCTAAGTAGAGTTTCAAAGATACGCTACGAGTCTTCCTATCTAAATACATCCAAAGAGTACTTTCTTTTGCACTCTGACAAGTAGACTGACCTGAAAACAAAAGAACTTAATTTCAGTAAACATAGTTGTCCTTTTCCCCATGTAGGAGAAAACCTAAGATATTTAGAAAGTTTTCAAGAGATATTAAGGGAGACTGAGAGAGATTTACCCCCCAAAAAACAGCATTCGAACACTGACAGTCACTTTTAAATATTCGGGCTCAGCTACCTGCTGCAGCTCCAAGTAAGAGATTTAAACCTAGGTCTCCTAACTTGCCCTAACTACAGAGGTAGGTGTATCTCGGTTTGTCAGGATCTGATTAGAAATTCTATCCTGGAACTGAAAAAAAAAAAACAAAAACACTTCATTATGAAACTTTTATTGAAAAGATACATGTTTTGTCAAAATTGTTCTCACCAGATCTTCCTGAAAGAGACAAGATGACAACTTATGACATCATTTAAAAAATACCTAATCTTTTGCTTCCCATTTGGCATCAGAATCACCTTAGAAAAATGTGTATGATTCTGCAACATTTGGAAAGTATCACAGTTTCCGAGAATGACATTTTAGTTTATGGGAAATCTCATAAAGAATGTTATCTAAGTTTAAAAGTAGCTTAGAAAGAAACTAAGGTGGATGGACTGCCATTAAACTAAAAGAAATGCATGCATTGACAGGCTCAGCTCTTGCCGTATTAAGCCTGTAAGGGCTTTGCAATTAGGTGGAAAGGCTAATGATTCAAAAGCTATCTCTTAAAATTACATTGGAACTAAACCTGACAAGACAGAAAGGAAAGTATACTGTGTAGAAAAGCTTCATCCAGCACCATAGTTAATCATAAGACAGGAGAAATCACCTATGAAGGCATCATTGAAATGTCCTGTCCAAAAAAAAAAAATCTTTTATCTCCACTTTTTAACATTTCTGAGTTTGAAAAACATCCAGGTTAGTCAAAACTTGTACAGTTCTCATACCTCAAAGCTTTTCAGAATAGCTTTGTAAAATTTTTAATCAATTTTTTTCTAAAAGCCAATGCTTCTTATGACTTGCTTAAAATACTGTGTAATTCTGACATGAAGCACAGAGATTTTTGTGTGACAGGAAATTTTGATTACAGCACACGTTTTTTAGGGGGTCAGGGGAACCATCCTGCACAATTTTGAACAACACAGATAACTGTAAGTTTGTCTCATACCACATGCCAACAGCTAGCATGTTTGAAAGAGAGTCTCTGGACGTGCAGACATTCACAACAGACTTGAAGTGTCATGTTAATTTCATGCAGTGTCCAGATAATAAATAAAGACATTGTTAAGGTCCTTCCTGACAACGACTGCTCACACAGCTGATGAGATTTAAAAATCCATTGTGGAATGAGCATAAGAAAAGCCCCTAATGATGAGGGCTGGCAACTTGTCAAGGAATTCCACTGATTGCCTTAATTCATGATGACACAAAATTGTGTTCGGGTTCCATTTTTATTGTCCTGCTAACCTCAGCACAAGAATAAAAATAAATTAAAATATTCATTAGTGATCTTGTAAATGAGTGTATTGTTTCCTTATTTCAAGCTCAATTATTTTTAACATTTTGCACACCCTTTTTTCAGATGAGTACCTAAAATTGGATTAACAGTGTGGCTTACCCTATTCCAAACACAAAGCAGTTCTGTTCAACTGGAGATACTATTGCAGCATATCGGCATGATGGAGGCAATAAAGCTTCACAGGGGAGCAGTGAAGCAATGCCTCAAAGAGACCCATGAACCCAATATTCCCAGCCTTTTGTCAAAGTGACCGACAGGGGACAGAATTAAGGTGCCCTGCGCATAGAGGCCTTTCTAGGGTACTGATGAACTACTTCTAATGAGCTGAGCACTTGGGGAATTTTCACTTACTAAAGCTTTGTGAATTAAATGTGCCTATGCCAAGCCAAAATGCACAGCTGAGCCATTCTGTCTTCCTACTTACACTGCTCTATATTCAACAGGTTTGAACATGATACAACATACATCTCTATAATGAAGAATGACAATGCTGTTTATTCACAGAATCAATCACAGAATCACAGGTTCAGGCTGGAAGGGACCTTTCCAGAGCATCTAGTCCAATCCCTCTCCTCAAGCACAGCAAGCTAGAGCAGGTTGCCCAGGATCATGTACAACTGAGTTTTGAGTATCTCCACAGATGGAGAACTCTATAACCAATCCGGGCAAGATTCGCAAAGGATTCTACAGTTTTCTATATCCGCAGCTTCCTATATCCAGACAGTCAACTGCCATCACAAGATCCATAGGATCCACAGGCAATTGACTCTGGTATCCCTTTCTGCTGCCACACCAGGTCCCCACCCTTCATCCCCACCAAATTTGCCCTCTGAAAACCCAGGACCCCACCGAGGTGAGGCAGAGGAGAGAGGGTCCCCACTAGGGATGGCAGTAGGGATGGAGCAGAGTGTCATATGCGGCAGAGCACAGCATGTTCATATCCCCGTTCCCCACAGAGGCTCCAGTGCAAGGTATAGGATGCTGTGTAAAGGGCAAGTGTAGTTTATATGCAAGTACAGTTCATATGCAGAAGATCCAGGCATAATCACTACATAATACTGCTTAATTTGGATTGTAGTATTCCCAAATGCAGTGAAAAAGCATCTCACTTCTCATTTTGAGACTTAAAAATTTTGAAGGATAAAAAATGGAGGTGTAGGGGAGAAGGCAAATAAATTTTGGACAGCTGAAAATTATTTTTTGTAAGAAAATTATCATTTCCAGTAACCTCACTCTCCTAATTAATTGTCTATATTAATAAAAGAGAAACAAATTTTGTCTGGGCAGGATAAAGAATAATGAGATTCTAAAGAAAGAGTTCAGAGAGTGAATAACAGTGTATTAATTGTAACATTTCTTTGATCTTCTCAGAAAACATTGTTGTGAATACTAATATAACAATTTTAATTTTTGTTTCATTTAATGAAACCTGTCCTAGATGTAACTATTCAGAAAAAATAGCTACCTGTTGGTTGGAAACTGATTCAATGTCAGAAAGTCAATGCCATGGATTATCTCATTATATGCAATGTGGTACCAAATTTGCCATGAAAGTTGCATACTTGCACTAGGTATTTTCCAATCCACAGATGAAGCATGGAAGCTAAGGCCAAGTAAATCAAAGGTTTCTGATATCAATCTTCTTCAACGGCCTGTCTTTTTCATAATTAAGCACATTATACAGTCATTGTTAAAATTACAGAAACCATCCTGGGATCAGGCAAGAACAGACTGGTCTCCTCTCAAGGTGAGTACTCACATAAATAGTTACCTACAGAATTGGTTTCACTTTTATACTTTCTCCTTCTGCTCTGTAAGTCTTGATTTATTATACGTACAGTGACACTGCTTCAGCAAGGGGATTCTAAGTGCCCCATTATAGAACTAACTATTGATTGATGCAGATTTGCCCACGGCAGAGAAGAAAACTGAACTGAGCTCACATACATCCTGAACAAATGTAATGACCAGGATGCCTTGAGGACACGATGTGGCATCTGTCCTATCACCACCTCTTCATTCTCCTCTAAACACAATACTTGGTTAGAAGGAAGGATTACAGGCGACAACTTTCAGAAGTAGAGCCTGGAATAAAGGCCCAGGTGGAGAGAAAACCACCTAGAGTCCTAATGAGAGGACAGGAGATGCCCTCGTCCTCAGCATTTTCAAGTGGCTATCTATTAGTTATTCCTGAAGCTACATCCATTTGCTGACTTTGTGTTCAGATCCTGTGCTGAAGTACCTGCCTCTGAAAGCACAAATGACAGCTCAAAGTCTTAGATAATAGTCAATTACCTTAAACAAAGGCAAGACAGCATCAAACTTTTATTGCTTAATTATTTTTATTATTATTACTTAGCATTATTGAATTACTTTTTAGAGAATAGTTGAAGCTGGTGAGGTCCTCTGGAAATTGTCTAGTCCAACTCCTCTGCTCAAAGTAGGTTCAATTATAGCAGGCTGCTTAGGGCAGATCTTGAGTATCCCCAAGGATGGAAACTGCACAATGTCACTGCACAACCTGCTCCACTATGATTGCCCTCACAGTAAATTTTTTTTGTATTATGTGTAATTGGAATTTCCTGTATTTAAATTTGCGCCTATTGCATCTTGTCCTTTCACAGTATATTGCTGAGAAGAGTCTGTGTCCGCCCATCAGGACTCTTTGTTTAGGGCAAATCTCCCTTCCCAATCCTTCTCTTTTTGAGGGTAAACGATCCCAACTCTTTCAGCCTGCTCTTGTACAACAGATGCTCTAATTCCTTAATCACCCTCGTGACCCTTTGCTGCACTGTGTCTAGTATGTCCATCTCTCTCTTGTTCTGGAAAGAGAGAGAGATGGGTTTGTACTCTCTTGTGATACTTCTTGTGGAACACAGCTGGGACACAGCGCTCCAGTGCAGGGTAGAGGGGAAAGATCACCTCCCTTGACCTGCTGGCCACACTCTGCCTAATGCATCCCAGGAAGCTGCTGGCCTGCTTTGCTGCAAGAGCTGGCTCACAGTCACCTTGATGTTCATCAGGAATCTCATGTCCTTTTAGGCAAAGCGGCTCTCTAGACAGCTGGCCCCCAGTCTATACTGATGCATGAGGTTATTCCTCTGCAGGTGTGGGACTCTGCAATTCCCATTTTTTAATTTCATGAGCTTAGTGTTCTGTGAGAGACAAACATTTTATCTAAAGCCATCCTTCAGCATAGACATAATTTTGCAGGATGCATGTGGAGGTGACACCTTCAGCATCAAAAAGGTCCACTGAATAATGAAAAAATAGTCCTTCCATAATTCAGAAATTCCTGCTACCCCACCCTCTCTTGTCCCTCCTCCCACTGACAACCCCCTCAGCCCCCCCAAAAAATAATAAAAAATCCCAACCCAGCCAAAGCAAAAAATCCCAAAGGAATAATGATTTTACCAGCAAGGTCCCCAGTAAATCACTCATCCACCTTTGGCACCTTCCAAAGAAAACATAATTGCTCCTTTTCGTAATTTACTGTAGTCCATTCTACCTTCTAGTACCCTTTCTTCACCTACCCTACATCTAAGATTCTGTTTTAGAAGACAGAAAGA
>NW_010394704.1:101274-107706 GCF_000710305.1 Buceros rhinoceros silvestris
GTGTTCAATGATGAACTGTGCATTCCAGCTGACCAGAAAAGCCTCTTGAAATTTCGATCTTTGTCTGCTCCTCAGCATATTTGTCAGGAGACAGCTTGTCTGCTTCTCAATAAAAGTCCACCAGGTTCAAAGGCTGCAGTTCATACACTATGATTTACCAATAGTTCCTAATTTCCACTCGGGAAGACCATGACTTGTTCAAGGGATTTCCTGGTTACACAAAGTTAGCCCCTTTCTGAAAGACAGCATAATGATACCAGAAACCCCATTGCATTCTACTCTGAAGCACCAATAGTTTAACTGGCAAATGGGAGAATGAAAACAAATCACATTATTAAATAAGACTTAACAGTTTAAGATGAAAAATTTTAGCTTTTAAATCTGAAGCTTTGCTTAGTTTGTCAAGATGTTTTTTTCCTGGGGAAACTTCATACTATTAATTGATCAACCATATTGCCGTATAGTGAATTTAACAATTCAGTACCAGCTTAGGCAGAGCACAACTGCACTCACTGCTCTATCAGTAAGATGAGTTCTTAACAATACATTCCTAAGAGGTTTGGCCTTGACACACCTTCAAACAACATTTCATCAAAAAGCTCTAGATCTTTACAGAAAAACCATTAATCATTCATGGTTCCAGCAGGAACTAAGGCAACAAGAGGCATCAATACAGTCGTCAAAGAGCTGCTCATAAAATTTGTGGCTTCGTTAGGAACAGACATCAGCTCTCAGAACATAGCCCTTTCTCCAGACAATACCACCTCTTTCTTCCCTTACAGCCAGGTTTGTGAAGAAGTGGTGAGATTTACAGAAAATGCCAAGATAGTGCATAGTTTGCCACATATACCCTTACCTCTCTGGTACATGCTAAAATGCCGAAGGAAATAATGATTTACATAGTAAATCCACAGGTGGCTTTGGAACGCACTCCCTGAAAGACAGGATGATGCCATTGCCAGACCTGCAATGATGCTTTTCCTCTTGAACGGGTAGTTGCTGAGTATATATACAGACATGTATAGGATACGTTGCCTTTTCTCTCCTAGTGAACTCAGTATAGGGAAAATAATGGATACAGGAGTGAAAAAAACAGGAGTGACAAAAGAATGAGGTCTTTGTGACTGCACACTTCTTAACACCAGTAGGATGTGTAAGTTAGCAAATTGCGGTATGTCATTGAAGAAAAACTAGCAAAAGGAAATCAGAGCAAAAAAAGACAAAATGGAGTGCTCAAACAACTCATTTATTCTTTCTTTGCTTTAAATCTACTGTAAAAGAATTGCGTACATTATTGGTTATATATCAAAAGCAGTTTTTTCTGGACACTTTGGAATAGGTGCTGAATTCAGTGTCCCATTCACCTGAATACACGAAATGAAACTAGACTTAACCCACAACAGATCTGATTAATTATTTATGTAATCTCCAAGACAGAAATTTGCTCATAGTTATCATCTCATATCCCTCTTATTCTTCATCTACTTACTGTAATGAAAGTAATTTGCCATATTTGGATTAATTTCAGGTTTGCTGTTTCACGTTCTGATTTCTTTCCTAATTTTTTAAAATAACTCACCTTCCTGAATAATCCATGTATGCAAGTTAGTTATTTCTGTTCTTGTTGTCAAATCCAGTATATTGCATCACTGTAGCTCAGGTAATGACTCACTTCTGAATGGTTTGCTAATTTGCTAAAAAACAGACACTTTCAATAACAGCATTACAGATACCCCCAAAATTTCTTTTTCCAAACCAGTAAGGGTTGCTAAGTGACAGAAACGTACTTATCTACCACATCAGTTGTAGGCATTTTAGTGCAAAGAAACAATCTTACACACACACATTGTAAAAAAGCCCATTTTATTAGTACATGATGCAAGGAGCTGTAGTTTATTATAACCCAACTTTAGTTCTGATATTTGAGCTTCTTGCATATCAACAGTAAAGCAGGTTTTTTTAATCTCAATATTTTGAGGATCTAAGTGAGAACGCAGCAATTTTACAAAAGTTCATTTAATCTCTTGGTCATCTATAGCTAGGCTTTCTTGAAAAAAATGGCAGAAACATTTTGATAGGCTATTATATTGGTGCCAATTTTTTATAAAAACTGCAGACTTGCCTTTGACAATTAAAAAGTATCATTTGAGAATTAAAAAGTATCTGTAAGTGTTTCTCTTTCATGCTTTTTCTGCATCTTAGGGTAATGTTTATAAATAATATTCAGTCAGAGCAATAATGTGGATGTTACACAGGTATATTGTATTGGCAGTATATATCCACTACCATTCTCTCACCTTTCTTTATGTTTGGCTTTGCAAATAATTTGATAGGCTAACATAGCTGTCAGTGAAAAACTTATTGTATTTTGTTTTACAGGGTGAGGATTTGCTGTAACTTACCAAAGCTTTCATTTTACATTAAAAACACATACAGCTTTTCAAACTATATCTATATCAAACTGTATCTATGACATTAGTGGGCAATTAAAGTTGGAAAAAAACAGCTAAATTAGTAGTGGCTAGAAAAAACTCACCACTAACTGGTAGCTTGTATCTGTTACAGAAAGAAGGTCCGTGAAAAGGCACAGTCTATGAGAATCACATCGCAGCGACAGGTCTGTAATAACCAACAAAAGCAATTAGCAGTGAGAGCACCTGGCATATAGACAACATAATGCAATAAAGCACCATGACTTAGCTATGGTCACTGAATGGTCAACAGCTTCCCCCAAACATGTTTTGACTATGCATTAAGAGAACTGTGGACAGTTCTTAAGGACCTTACTGTTAGTGATCTTGAAAAAGGCCTATAGCATGAACATGTATGAAAATTGATCTTTATCAATTTTTTAGCACTCTGTAATTAAACACTTTTACTGAAATACTGGGTGAGAACTAAATTACTGATCCCATGGTTTCAACTATATGCAGTTCTCTGCCATTTAGACTAATATGAATTTCTGTTATTGAAGGACTGAACCCACTCTCTAAATTATAATTTGACAATGAAATCAGCATGAATCATCTCTTTCTTCTTTCCTCTTTGTCCCAAATACAATAATTTTCTGTTTAATGTGAACGAAGAGCAAAACCTTCCCTTATCTATTTAATGATAGTCCATATTAAGAGCACTAAACAAGGTATTTTAAAAATCATTGAGGTATGTGACTAGTTTAAACATTTTTTTTCTTCCCAAACATGGCTTAAGATTAGGAAATACAAAGATAGCAAATCTCTCAGAAAATCTAACTAAAAATGTTGGTTTTCTTTAACGATGAATCTGTATGACCTGATTGGTCTCCACTGATCCCTTCTTTTCAAGCAATATGGAAGAAAACTGCAAGTCCCTTGTATTTTTTCTGATACTTGCTATGGTTGTTAAAGAGGATTGCTATGGATTGTTATAAAGAGACATGCAGAGTCTTTTAACTGCTTTTTGTTGAAAATGTAAGTAAAGTTGAAGACCTTACTTTCTTAGTATTAAGCTCCACTGCTGCTCTTCTGAAAATTCTGTTGGAACAAAACAACAAGCTGATGTTACATAGCTTTTGTAGGCAATTCATAATTCATATTTCTAACATTGTAAAAAAGAAGTTTTTATTGGTGCTATGATTTTACATCTATTTTACTTACATTTGTCTCAAAATTAACTGATCTAAATAATAATGTCCATTCAGAGATTATTCTGTTCTTTTCTTAAAATCAACATTTAGAATCAACTGAAGCATTTCACTTTATCTAAAGCCAAAACCCAATTGTTGCCTTGAATATTATTGGTTAGTAATTCTTTATGAAGCACACTGAATCAGAGTACTGACATGGAATTTACCGACTCTTTACTTAAACCTTCCCCTTTCAAAGTAAGTAAACAAACTCAAAAAGAACAGAAGGTCTCTCTGTAAAGAATGTTTCCTTCTACCATGTACATGCCTGATGCTACATGAACGTTAGGATTTATCCTCCGTAGGCTGCACCTGTAATAGAGGTCAGCATCACTGCACAAGCTTTACAGGTCTGACATCCTAGCAGAGAGCAGCGGAACGTACATGCATCATGGACAAACTGTCTGACACACAGATACAGCATCAACAGGCTTCAAACTATGCCTGTTCCTAGTCAATAGAAACATTTGGCTTATAATTTCACTTGGAGCAATGGCACAACCCATTTTAATAAATAGCTTAAATATTATTTTAATTTCCTTGTTGATATTAACTCTACCAACAGAAATGGCAGAGCAAGAGATCTGTGTCTTTGATTCTAAGGGGATAAATCTGATTTCTGACAAGCTTTATTCGCTTTGATATACAGCCTTTAACTTGGGTTTCTATTTTCTTGTCTGCTTTCAGACATCTGTCCATGAGTTTAATCATTGTTTCTACATCTCTGCACACACAAAGGTCTGAATACTGGGAATTTCTTGGGAGATGAAGGAGGCATTAAAGGCAGAGGCTTCACACATTTTCCTTGAAAATCAATGTGAAGAGGAGATCTCAAGAAAGAGCCAAGCAAATTAATTTAAGATCACATTCTACCACTTTTTCATTGAGTAGGATTTTACTCTTTGAGTAGGGTGAGGTACGTTTCAAAATAAGAAAGTGCAGAACAGCCAGACTGTTACTGGGGATCAACATACACATGCAAAACAGATCATCAGTGACATAAAATTACATTTTTAAAGAGTGGTTTTAAGTCTTATCTTGTCTTTGACAATCAAATCAGAACACAATCTTTGAAAATCTTTCTTCATATAAAATACCTTATGTAAAACTGGTACAGGAGGATGTGGATAGAAACACAAAAGGTCCCAGCTCAGGGTAGGTGAGTAGCACCTTACCTTCGGAGTAACTGAGTAGTTCTCCAACATGAGAATTTAACCTGGTCTCAAGTGAACCATGTCAGTTTTCAGAACTAGCAAAGCAGGACTTTAGTTACTGCATTGAGCCTCAGGCTTTATTTAGATGACCAGTAATTATGACTCCCACTTCTCAGACTGAAAGCTGGATGTCTTTCCAAGGGAAATCCTCTTGTACATCAGAAATTAATGGGTAAATAAGATATACTGTATAAAATTCTATGTACTCTACTGGAAGTTATAGCAGCCTCTATACTGTTGCAGCTACCCCTTGTGACTTCAAAGTCACTTAATCTATACATTATACTATACATTGCGTCAAGATACTTGTGCTTTTTCTTTTTAGCAATACTTAAAACATGTTATTCAACTGTACATTCAATACTCACAGCTGTAATGCAAATAACATTTCTTTTCATCCATACAGAAAACTGCTTAATTTACATGTTAGTCCTGGAATTGCAATGAACAGCAGCACATCATGCTGTGGCATTTTTGTTCCTTAATACTTATTTACATTTTTTCTGAGAATAGGCAATTTAAAAGTCCTATTTTTTAAAAGAAAACTCATTATGCAGTAGTACTTTACAACATCAAATTGAACTAATACTTCAGGATACGAAATGAGCTATCAAATTTATAATGACTTACAAAGAAAATCTAGTGTCTAAGGGATAGAAGGTGTTAGAAAGATTTATTCTCTAACTACAAAATAATAATAAAATGTTTTTTTAAATTATGTGGGGGAGAAGAATAAAGCCTAGCATGTTGCCTTAAGGCTTGAGTTGTACTCTATTCTAGTTTTTAAATGTAATAGAGAATAAATTCCTACCAAAAATAAGGGAAAGTCACGTCTGGGACAGGGATGCATGCGCCTAAATGATCCCAGCTAAAGCTTCATCTCTGTGAAGCATACTTGAAGACATCAGCCTACTGCCCTACCAGTTTAGGATGCAAACTATTCTGGTAGAAAATCAGTTCTGAAATCATAGAGACTACATTGACGATGTCTTCACGGTGCAAAACTGAACTTTGTTCCAAGTATCTAGTCAAGTGCAGCTGTAGCAAAAAAAAGTCCCAACAGTCCTCTTGTAAATAATGCATCAGTCATATACAATTTTAAGTCCAGATATTTAAGTAGCAAACGATCAGACAAACCTGGGGCTACTGAAGGAATATGGATCTACTTTTCCATGGTATTTTCCCTGTGCAAACAGAACACAGGAGGAGACGACTGGGACATTCTGTGACCAAGCTCTTTGTCTAGTCTGCCAATGCTGCCTGTACTCAGAACGTGACTACCTTCTGCAGAACTTAAAATATTAATTTGAGAACATTGCTATGGAGACTCCGAATGGAAAAGCTCAACTACCTGGTCCCTCTTAAGACATTTCATTTTTTCATTATTACCATAAAGGCTACGAGCACACATGTGAACTGGAACCCTCTAATTTGGGTTTCCATCGACGTGTTCCTGCCACTACAGCGACAGAAACTGCGTGCCAACAGTCCCTGTAAGGATCGGAGAGGAACACGGAAAGAGGAATGCTTCCATTAACACCTATGGCAGCCCCT
>NW_010394705.1:0-33966 GCF_000710305.1 Buceros rhinoceros silvestris
GGGTTAATAGAGAGCATCTGTCATTCGTCTGTCATAGGTCTGCCCAGACCTAACCCATGATAATTAATGGACATTAAATAAGGAAGAATGTGGAAAGGGATAATTATTAATTTTCTTTATATAGATTATGTATGTCAGAAGATACATGATAGGACTTTCTTTTCAATTACACTAATGCTGTTTGTGCACTGTACATTTTATCATTACTGTAACAAATATGCTCTAAATTTCTGGTTTTCTTTAAATTTAGCTATATAAGTATATACTTTACAATGGGAATATTTGCATTAAAAATGGTGGTTCATAGAACATATTTCACTCATCATAAATAGAAAATAATTCTTAACAGAATTCTGATACAGAATGTCATATGGGACACAAATTGAACCTTAAATTGCACTTTGCATTTTTATGTCATGGATTGTAATGAGTTGGGAGTGGGAATGGATTCTAATAGATACCTGTTTCAGCATGGATCCAGTAAATTTAAAGACCTGCTGCACTGAATGACTATTTTTTAATTCTGTATTTGATATATATTAGAGAGAGACTGAACAAATGTTCGTAAAGCAGTTTTTAATAAATTCAGAACAGATGTCATTATTCACTTTCTTATACTGAAGCACAGGAAATCGTTAAAACCAGTAGTGATCACGCAGATGAACTTCACTGTTTCGGCATGACAGTGTAACTTGAAAACAATATGTTTATATATTTAAGGATAATAAAATGAATACTGTGGATTAATTTGGGAATGGCTGTAATTGCATAAATAATTTTGTTCTTAAATAAAACCAGGAAAGTTCTAATTTGGAAGAAATAGTGGCCATATTTGGCAGATTTTCTCCTGTAGCTGCAAAATAAAAACCTAAGATTCTTACTTTGATTTTCCAGAATAAGAATTTTTCTGCTTTTTCAGCATAAGTACAGCTTATGCTGCCAGAAGAGAAACAGAAGGTGTGTAGGCATGTGCCACTTCCCTCAAAGAAAATAGACCTAAGCTCTCTAGAATCAAGTAAAATCACAAAAATCAGAAGTCTTTTTTTTTTTTTCCTCTTGTAGAATAGATGGAAATGGGAATCTTCAGAACAAAGGTGTAATACTCAAGTGGATGTTTTGTCACAGAAAGAGCAGATCTTCAGATAACCTTAAGGAAAGATTAAATGTGGTCACGTAATTCTTTTGTCTGAAACATTTAGAAAAGTTTCTGGTTCTCTCCTTCTTGAGCTTCTACTTCTGTCAGTATATTTGCCTACATACTCTGAGGTAAAACTCAGCTCTCAACCAAAAATGAAACTTGTCCAGCTCAACAGGATTTTCTTTCATTTTTATTGAAAAGTGTTTTCTTGAGCAACATATGCTTCCTTAGACAGTCTTATTATTGTGGGAAAAGACACTACTTGCTGAAGATAGTAAAACTGCTTCATCAGGACCAGGCTGAGTAGAAGATGCATAGAGCTCACAATAGCCACGTTCTTTCTACTTAAAAAGTAACAGCCATTTGAAAGCATCTGTCTTTTGAAGACAGGTGTATCTCTGGTTCAGAAAATGTAGCTGGTAACAAGGGTGTAAGAAAATAAGTATCAAATTACATACTTTTGGAGTTTAATTCTGTCAGATAGTGCTTTGATGGATGCTGTAGAAATACCTTTGAGTTTTATCAGAGCAAAGTTGAAAACGTGTATTTCTTCTACACAATTTTTCATGATCTAAATTCTGTGGCTCTGCATCATTCTTTTAGGTATATAGTTGCACACTTATTTTCTGTGTACACAGTAATATAATACTCAGTTAAATGATTTTAATAGAATGTCTTTTCCTTCTCTCTTCAGTATCTAGAAGTGAATTAATCACTACAATTCACATACATAGGGAAGTATAATCTTTAGATCTTTTCCTTTTTTTCTTTCAAGTCACTCTGTCCAAAGGTGCTTCTCATTCCTACAGCCTGTAGATGGACAGAAATAATCGTATGATTCTAAACCTTTAATAACATATTGAACATAACTGATATTCTCTAAAACTTCAGTTTTAATGGTGGAAATTGCTAAGGGCAAGTATAACAGAAGATTCCAGCTGTTATTATAGACAGTATTACAGTACAGAGAAGTCCTCCACTACCAGCAGCAACAGAAACAATTTCAAAGATGGATCAGCATGGCATGTACTCCTGGTGCACATTTTTATAGCATTGGTAAGTAAAAATTTGTAGTAGTATCCTCTCCCTATGGCAACAGTTATGGAAGATAATGAAGGGATATAAGGGGCAGCAAGAATTCAGTCTGGAGTCTGCTGGTTTTGTCTTCCAAGGTTTTGTGTTCGCTTATCAAAAGCTTGTGTTCCTGAACTCTAGCTAGCACATAACTAGGCTTACATAGCCAAAGAAGGTGTTCATACAATAGGGAACTGTAAATTTCATTGTAAAATCCTTATAGCTTATGGCTGAGACCCCTAGTGTGTTGGTGCTTCTGTTTTAGGCATGTGTATTTGAAAGTTGAGTAGCAAATTGCAAGAACAGAGTAGGTGGCATCAAAATGTCTGCGATTCACCAAGGTTCACCATGTCTGTGTTCATCAAAAACGTTTTTCCAGCTTTTTGCCTTCTTTATCTTTGATATGTTATGTGCAAAATGCTTTGCCATTATGCTGTATAAATCATTATACTTTCATTAGAATCATCGTGGCTTTTAAATACTGAAGATGTGATTCAGTTTTTATTGAAATTAATTAACAATCAATAGTAAGTCATGTAAGAACAAAGGCGTGATTGATAATCCGGCTTAAAAACCAACAAAGACAGAAGCCTGGCAGTATGGTTGACCAAGGAATGTTTTTCCACAGGTGGTTCTAAACTGGCTAGTGTGAAATATTAGATGTCAAGCCTGAAGACATTTTAAACCCGAGTGAAATGTGTAAGTGCAGTAAAATATCAAGAGCTACATTCGTAGTTATTTTTAGCTAATTAATATATTGTAAGTCTCTGTCTCTTTTACACAGTTCTTACAAAGGTGTTAAAATGGATAATCTGATTTTGCAGTCATATCATGATGTCCTGTGTTTATATGAGTTCATGTCCTATGATCAAGTCATAGTAGAGATAATGGCCAAGTTACTCAGGAGAGAGAAGGAGGAAGGGAGTTCTGCATCAGAGAATGGTAAGAGCAGTGTTGAGGTCCCTGCTAACTTTTGAAGGGATGGCTCAGTTTATTTCCGGTAACTTGATCATGGGAAAGTCTCTAGTCCCCACAGAAAATGATCACTTTTTTCTGAGTCACAGTGGACTCAGTGAACATGAATCATACTTTTTATCTTTGTGTGTGAAAAAAAGTCACTGAGTCCACAACTCAGTAGAGTTGAAAGATTAAAAAATTCAGATTTGATAGATACCATAAAACCCTTCCTGTCTTATTGTAATATGAAAATAGCATACTTGATAACATTGAACTCTTTTTTAAGAGTTGTGAAAAATTCTAGGAGTCTGCAGGTGTAATAAAAGGCAAAGACTGTGCAAGTTGATAAAAAGGTCATTGTAAATGGAGCCTGTCACCTGGCCATTATTATTATATAGTTAACACCATGTTAATCCTTTTACAGTTTTATGAACAAAGTATAATCCTAGTTATTAGTTGAATGTATCCTTTAAAACACCTGGCAGGCCATTGCTTTGATCCAAAAAATCACAAGTAATCTTTATTTAAACAATCCAGTAGTAATAAGAAGTTTTATTAGTATTTATCACAAATAATTATTTTTTTATTATTAGATAACCTTAAACTCATTGCAAATCATATGGATACCTCACAGCAACCTTATTAAAATGTTATTATAAATCCATTTGGCTTGTAGGTCTTTCCTGTGGTTCTAAATACAAATCCGGTGTATATTTTATTAGGATTGTCAGAGAATTAATGAATAAGAATAAGACCTTCAAGTAATACCTACTGTTTGCAGTGGTAGGTTATGTACCTTCAAGAACAAAAAAGAAGATACTGTATCCCTGAATTCAAATAGTAGTTAAAATATTGCACGCACTTTGAATTTGGTGGGAATAGGTATTTTATTTGATGGAGTTTTATTTTTGCCATGTGTAGGGGCAGATAGAAAACTCAGTAAGTCATTATTAGTTACAGGAAAAATAAGCAGCTGTCTAGGGAGAGTAGAATGAACTGGCTAGTCCAGAGATCTCTGCTTTCTTTGAGAAAGGCAGTTAATGTTTCCTGCCTCCACATGTGGTGGCAGGTCCTTCTCTCCAAATCATTCAGTCCAATTTTCTAGCCAACCTCTGCCTCTTTCCAGTTTGCAGAAGCAGAACCCTGGCAGCAGGGGCATACTGACTGTGGAAGGGCAGGAGAATGGAAAGCTGAAGCACTGTGGGTTTGTGAGTACTGGGAGGGAGTAGACTAGGTATGACAGAACAAAAGTAGGTGCTGGATAGGTAAAAGGAGTCCCCCCAACCTCCAACATCCCCCCATCACAAATATAGTTCCCGATGTAATCAGCTTGATCTCCCTTAAGCCCTGTTATTCTGGAGTCCTCTCTTCCCCAGTTCCCTTTCTTCCCTTTGTACATCTCTTAACCACCTCATTTGTCCCAGGGTCCTCAGTACGCTTTTGAGACTACTGTTAACCCAGGTTTCTCTACATCTGTAGTCCTCACTCCTTTCAGCTGTCTTTCTTCCTTTACTCCTATTAGGTATCCTTGCTTATCCTAATATATTGACTTTTGACTGCATGGGGCATGGCCACAGAGATCAATTTCAAGGCCTTTCTGGATCTATTGGAGTGAATCCTGAGAAGGGCCATGAAGATAATCAGAGGGCTGGAGCACCTCTCCTGTGAAGACAGGCTGAGAGAGTTGGGGTTGTTCAGCCTGGAGAAGAGAAGGCTCCAGGGAGGCCTTATGCCATGCGGTTCCAAAGGGAGCCTACAAGAAAGCTGCAGAGGGACTTTTTACAAGGACATGTAGTGATAGGGCAAGGGATTATGGCTTTAATCTGAATGAGGGTAGATTTGGATTAGGTGTCAGGAAGAAGTTCTTCACTGTGAGGGTGGTGAGACACTGGAACAGGTTGCCCAGCAAAGTTGTGGATGCCCTGTCCCTGCAAGTGTTCAAGTGTGCTCCACCACTGGGTGGAGAGTGGTGGAGGGTGTCCCCACTTGTGACAGGGGTCTTGGAACTAGATGATCTTTAAGATCCCTTGCAATACAAACCATTCTATAGTTCTGTTGTCTGGCTGTCTTCCAAGTGCAGTCTCCAAAAAAGAAAGCTTCTTAAAGCACTGTACAAAATTTCCCTTTTGACCTTCCAGACTGATATTTCTGTGTTGTTGTTCTGTTTTTCTTAAAATGGCAGCTTGTATTCATGGGGTCAATTATCTGATTAGGCTGAAAATTAAGCTTAAACAACAAAGAAATTGTTTGAACTGAATCAGCCTCTTGATCAGCCTCTCAGACACAGGCGTACAAGTGCCTACCCTGGGAGCAGCTAGAAATTTACAATGAAAGAAAGAAGGAAGGCTGTGTTAAACTTGGATACGATATTAATGATTTTAAGAAAATGAATTCGGTTCCAGTTTAGGCCCAACAATTTGTTTCTGCCTTGATGTTATACTGTGAGAAATTATGCATAACCTGTAACCCTCACAGGGTTCTAGCACGAATTTATTTGGTAAATAAATTAAGTCTTCCCATCAGTTCTAAAAGAGTACGGACAGGGCTATAACATTTTTTACACACAGGAGTATAACTGTTCTTACTAAATTCTCTTTCATTGAGGAAGCTTGTAAAGACAGCAGTTGTACCACTAAAAATGATAATTTTCCTAACTTGCTAGAGAAAATTTTAAAGATGTTGAAAGTAATATATTTGTGTTTACCATTAAGAAATACAAACAGGTTCAGAGAATATCTGCTTTTGTTTGTGGTCTTAACCTTCGAAACTATACAACCTACTCTTGAAATCTGTGCTCTTATTCACTGGATCCACAAGTTTTTCTGAAATTACATGTAAGTCTTTGAAAAATAATAATGGTTTCCTCTGCTTGTGAAGCACACAGATTCTCCTAGTGCTTGAAATGCTTCTTCCAAAATGCATGTCAAGCTGTTTCTTCAAACCTTTCTCATGACATCACCTTTTCTAGTTTTGTACCTTCAATTGCCATGAGTCTTGCACACTTTGTCTCCAAATATGTTGTTCAGACAGCCACATCCAGTGTTAGCTGTATGTTATTCACAGTAAAAATGTATTTACTTTTGTCTTTTTGTATGTAATACAGTGGGATGTTAATTTTGTAATAATTTTGTTGGAGTGTAGAAGAGAGATGCAGAAACCCCTGCCATTTACCTGAACAGTGGAGTGAGAGGCAAATGCCCTAATTCACACAGGAACCATGGCAACTGCATTATCCCACTGATACTGATACCAAAATGGGTAACTGAAGATTTTACAAAACTTAAAAGGAATGTTGTAAAACTCAAGAGATAACAACCAGAATGTTCAAGAAAGATTCCACATCATCAGTGGAATAATGTGATGCATTTTAGATCTTGAAAAATTATTTTTTAACAACAACAAAAAATTGAAATATGTGGACATCGGTAGGATATAAAAACCTGATAATCGTGTTTATATGATCTGTGTCCAGAAATAACTGATTGTGAGCAGAATTAGAATCTGCCTTGATCGTGTATGTTATTTTAGTATCTCTGATAATGAAATTTCAAATATATGAAACACATCAGGATGATTCCTATCATCCTCATGTCCGTTTCACTCTATACAGACATTATCAGATGCTTTATCACATCTATTATTTTTGAATTAAAATATGAGTCAGCACTTTTTATCAATTTGTCAAACTATATCATCGAGACTGATAATTATATCTTGCCAATATCCGTCATGTCACCTATTAATACTCTTATGAAGCCATCTCTCAGATTTCTTAATTTATTTCTGGAATGCTTTTTTTCCAAGTGAGAGTAGTTCAGTAAGTCATCTTTCTGTCTTATGTGAAATAGTTTGGTTCATATTTTGTCTTTGCCTACAAAATTGCAGTAGCAATATGCTTAAAAATCTGTGTGGTTTATCTCTGACACTATGTGCCCTGTAAAACTAGATGACAATACTACAGAACTCATTCTCAGAAACACCTGAATATGTGAAGTTTACAGAACATTTGTTTCTTGGCTGAGGAAATATCGAGATATAGGTACTTCCATTTGATAACATTTTAGATGATTGATGAGCACTGAGGGCTTTGTCTTTTCACTTTGTTTTTGTGGTTTGCATTTTCTTAAGCACACTGCTTTCTTCCTAGTAATTTCATCCTTCCTTATCTTGTAAGAATTTAACAAAACATGAAATTAACATTACAAGTTGTGAGAAAAACAAAAACGGATTGTATCCAAATCTTATGTATTTAAAATGTTATTCTATTCTATTCTATTCTATTCTGTTCTGTTCTGTTCTGTTCTGTTCTCTTTTTGCAAGTCCTTGCTGAGCAGCATAATTATGTATCATTTCCAGGCCATTGACTCAACATACAGTTTACAATTGTCAAGACAAAAAAATGTACTTCGATTTTCAGTAATACTCTTACATTCAATAAGGGTACATGCTCTGACAAAAACAGTACTGGAGAGCAGATGTTTTCAGGGAGTTTGATACCTCTGTCAGACTCTGGTTTTCTAAATGTCGTGTACAAACCAAAACCGCACTAAACGTGGTAGTCTGGAATATAAACTGGCTGCTTCTTTTTCTTTGCAGTCAATTCAGTAGTAGCAAGTTAAGGACTACAAAGTCAAAATACAAAACATTAGCTCATTAGTTCTGGGCAAATATTTCTCAGTAAGTAATGTTTTTCCCATTTTCACTAATATGTTCTCAGTGTGATTGTTTTTACAAATACATTATTTGTAAAATAGTTTGTCCTTTTTTGTTGTCGGAAATTTGATTTACTTATATTTTCATATTTCAAATGTCTCATGTTGATTATGTGCAAATACACTATAAAAGTGGAGAATAATGCACTTGAATGTGTGCTGTGCATTTTTATTAAAAAAATACAATTTTTACATCATCATTTTGCTAGCATGAGAATGAGATATGTAACACTTTGCCAAGTTAGAGGTCAGGAATATTGTTTCAGGGAAACTTTTATGATCTTTATCATATACTTTGACAGAATAACTGCTATAAAAATTGTGATGGTAATATATAAAGCTAAACTTCTTAAAGAAAATTTATGATTGAGATAATCTTTTTACACAGAGATCTCCATCCATTCTTCCATTCATTGTGTATTACTTTTATCCTTTAATTCTGTATCTACAAGTAGAACTACATATCTTCTTGTAGGTTACCACTTCACTGATTAAAATTTTGCCTTTTCTTCATAGAGTTCATAATACTGCTGCTGGAAATAGGAACGAACTTGCTATTGTTAACTACTTGGTTTTACACTAGTGTGTAAAATTCCAGATGTGTATTTTCTCCTGAGAAAGTGTAGACATTTTTTTTCCCCCTATGGATATTGCATTCTTGAAAAATACAGCTCTTCTGATGTTTGCCTCCATGTTATTGTTGATCAACTTTTTCATTCTGCAGTGCACAAAACATTTTTTTCAAGAGAATTGCAGGGCAGAAATTACAAACAAACATTGAACTCCTGCTTCAGCAATGCTTCACAAGATTAGTGCAATATTTATATCCGTGAGTGTTTTTATGAATCTGATCTTACTTGTGCTGAGAAATTTCACAATAATTCTGCTTTTTAACACCAACATTGTCCAGGTGGGTCCATATATTTTCACACAGTAAACAGGCTAAATTAATTTCCTTGTACAAATTTCTGCTAGTGCAATAGTTGTTGACCTGTCAAAACTCCATGTTTAGCTATGAATTTTCTGGACTTAAGTAATGTGAATAGACTTGATAGATTTTGCATTTGTTATGAATTCTAAAGATTGAGGGGAAGAAATCAATTTAGCAAGACATTGCAAATGTTTAATCTATATTTATTCTTCCAGAGCACTTTTTCTGTAGAGTTTTTTTAAACATAGCTCTGAGTTTTCTGTGAAGAATTGAAATACATAGGCAGGAAGATGTTGGATTTCTAATGTTTTCCTAATGACTATTAGGATGACTTGTAATGGGTATTAGGAGATGCAAATAGTTAGATTTCAATTTGTACTCAGTTTTGTGGCTGCAAACAAGGGAAGCTGTCTTTTATATGTTTATCCGTCATACTGCCATCAAACCCAATCTTTCCTCCTGAGTAATTCCCGCAGAACAACTTTTGCTTTACAAATATCCGAGATTCAATGTGCGTCAGCAGGGAAGTGATGACAGAAGTATTATTTTCAGCAAGCATAGGCTTGACTTGGCAGCATGCTGAGAGGAGGTAAAGGAAGTTGTTTCTTCCTCTTCATAAATGTCCATCTATTCCTTCAAAACAACCAAAACCAATAGCAAATTATTACAGATGTATGAATGGCCAAAGAGTTAGATTAAACTTGAATGTAGATGCATTCTGGCCCAAAACAGCTTCCTTCTATTTTATTTGAAAATGAGATTAATAGACACACAAGGCATTTTAAAATTGCATTAGAGACTGATATTAGAGACTGTATGCAAATGTCTGTTAATTCTCAGACCACCTTGCTGCAATGACAATAATTGGTTTTCTTCTGGTATATCTGATATCTGAATGTTTTATGATAGCCGAAGTTGTATATTAGCAACATAGCCATATAAGTGTTGTGTGAATATACAATGGTTTTGCCCAAAGAAGGAATCGCGTAACAGGAGGCAGGTTGAATTTTGTTTTTGCACTACTAGTCTATGAGGCAGCTATTGTACTATCAAGCTAAGAAGAAACAGCAAAATTGTCACTTGGAAAGGAAGCTTCTTTTGAACACAAAAGTGCTTCAAAAGCACTTTTTTTATCAAATGAAAATGATAATTGCAATTCTGGACTTAAATGAGTAAAGCACTTAGAGTAACTGCATTCAAACCTTATATTTACAGTGAAGTATTTCTTGAGTTGGGGCTTCAGCAGGTGGCACTATTCATTCAGGTTAGCTTAGTAGGACATGGCAAAATTTTGAACCTTTTATCACTCAGCAAAAACACGTATAAGTTCTGTGCAGGTTCTCAGCTGGTGAAGCTGGCAGAGCACCATTAACTAAGGCTGTGACCCAAGGCAAAATAGCTAAGGGTCTGCTTGGTGTTTTAAATTCAGAAACTGGCTAAATTCCACATTAAAAAAAAGTGCAGAATCATGTATTCCCCTCGTACTGAAGCAACCTTCTCTGTTAGTGATGATAGGAAAAAAGCAATTTTAAAAAAGAGAGAGGGATTGCCTGTAATAATGTACAGAATATTTAAGTATATGTCAATAGAAGGATTATTTTTTTCATGGTGGAGTTTTCCATTTAAAGTACCATTAACCCCAAATAGTTGGTTTTTTCTCCTGGTATTGCTGCTATAGCTGCTACATTTCTTTTTAAAGCTCATGTGTTTGTAAAAGTTACATATTTTTACATGTGTGCATACTATATTCGTGTCTATTTTTTTATATTTTATTTGTGTCCTTTTATATATGTGTACTGTAATTTTGAAGAGTCGGTGTTAATACACAACCTGCCCTCACTTGTAAAGAATAAAAGAAATTGTGAAAGTTCACCCTAGACGTAACAAAGAAGTGTGAAAATATGATTAAAAAACCAGCATGTGCTTCATTGAAAAGGCTTTGGTTTTTTACAATTTTTTTATAAATATAAAACACTAGGTTTGGTGTGTGCTGTTGCACTTGTTCATCTTTTTATTATAATAATCTCTGCATATACTTAGAAACTTATCTGAAGAAGAAGCTTAAAATATATTTCTTCATTTGAGCTAACACAATGTGGATAAAAATAGAGGCATTTAGTATATTGAATTAATATTGAAATTTTGCAAGAGTGCTTTCCAAGTCAGTAATGACAATCCTTTTGTAAAATATATGGTGCTTTATTGATTCAGGGCCCATCACTTGCATCTAGTCAAGCATCTGAGAATGCTGATGATAACCTTGACGTCTGCAGCACGTAAAAAGTGTTAGAGAATGTGTTGCTTCCTTCTGGCTTCTCACTTCTTGATCACTAGATTAGTGACCTGACTTTCTGTACTGTCTTGGGACAGCAAGTGATGTTTCAGTTGCGAAGTAGTTTATGAAACCATGCTTATTTATTCAGTTTCTTATACTGAAGTGGCACTGAATGCAAAAGGTTTTTTTTTCTTTAAGATTCACTATTGAGAATGGCTCTTGAATTGTATTTAATGCTTTAAATGCAGTATTGTAGCGTAAAAAGAAAAATAGCCAAATCGTATGCTAAGGATTTTTTGCATTTCCAATTCAGCTTTGCAACTAATTACATTAGGAGAAATAAGCACATTTATTAGTGTCTAAAAAAGCTTTTCATCATTTTTTTACTTGCTCAGAAAATTTAGATGAATGTTATCATTTTCACATTAATTTTAATTTTAATTACATAGAGTATGTAGTATTATGATAGGGTGTTCAACGTCTCTGGCAACAGACTGCCTACTTATAGACAGGTAAAATATTTCTATCTATACCATATTTTGTATAGCGACAATGAAGTAATTTTAAATAAAGTATCTTGAATTAGAGAAAAGATGTTCGTGAATATAGAATCTAGAACGTTATGATGGAGTGTCTTATAGAAGTTGAAGAAAAAAATAAAGGATTACTACAGAACATTTAAGAAGCATGCACTAGAACTCTTGGTTTTCAGTTCAGTATCATATATCTTATGGTCAGGTTTCAGTTCACTAGGTCTTCTATGTAACTTGGTATGAAACCTTTCAATGTGTTTGAAAGATTTCTCTGAACAGTTTCGAATGTAATATAACCTGTACTCACCTGTGCAAGTCCTGCTGGTTGCTTTTTCCTGAATTTCACTTACTATAGTCAAATCAATAGTGAAATAAATTAATAATTTAGAATATATTTTAGAGAATAGGATGGTACTATAGCTGAAATTCAAAATTCTGTCCCTAATATTAAAATCTAGATTGGTGTGATTACAGTGTCTGTTGAAATATGTCATAAAAGTAGGCTTTGTGTATTTTTCAGCATGTTTGGATCTTCAGCCCAAAGTTGTCTTGTCCTAAGACAGTAACAAGCTTAATTTATAGAATTTATTCCATTTATATTTTTATATTTGTTGTTTTGTATCAATTTAGTTTACAAGCTTATGTGAACTCTGTCTCAGTGAACAGAAATGTATACAGAAAATTTGTACAGAAATTGTGCTCTTCACAGAGTAAAGGAATCATTAATTGCTGAATGCACTAAATGGCACCTAGTCTTCCACACATACACCTCCAGAGAGAAGGTGATTATCCATAGTGAGGTGTGGAGAGTACCTGAACTGCTCTAGATGCCTAAGGAAGGAATAAGGTTTCAGGACACTACATGAATCTGCCTCAGGTTGGAAGGAAACAAAAAGGAGTCAAGGAAAAAGTTGGCTACTTTAGCTAATCTGTTCCAAGAAATGTAACCAGAAATGGGAAATGTACTGGAAAATAGAAAGTTTGAAGTGAGTCAGGATTTCAGCAGCTTGGCCAAATACTGGAACAAGAGATACCTGATCCTAAAATAAGTTTTCTGAAGTATTTCATCACTGTATGTAAACATTTGTCTTTACACATTTTGCATGTTGTAAACAAACACCTGTATTTGCTTTTTACTTTTGTTTGGCTTGTGTTAAAAACAATGTCAAGATAAATGGACATTCATTTCGCAAACATTAGAGATTAGGAGTAAGACTGGAAAGTGGCATGGGAGCACATCTGAAGGTAAGATCCTGAGGGAATGCTTACACTTCTTGGGATACCAAAACTTCCCTTAATATATGGAGGATTTCTGCATCTTACTCCCATTTTTTCTTTTCATGTTAGCATGGCTATCCTGGGAGCTGTGATCACCCTGGACTTTCTGCTAAGATTGTCGTTAAAATCTCCATGATGGCAGTGCTCCACGGTAGGGAAAAGGATTGTGGGAAAATTACCCCCAGTCTGAAATAGAAGGTGCCCTTCTGCTGGACCGCAAGTCTCTTCTTCCCAATCTCTGTTTCTTAAAAATAATGCAGCTTTTGTCTCATTAAGTATGCTGCTTTAGCAAGAGCACTGGGATTTCTTGCTACTGTTACTGTATGTATCAGTCATGCATTTTACTATAACTAATCAGAGATATTATAATAGGTCTTACAGTTATCTCTATTTAGCCATCATGCCACCAAAACCTGCTTTTGTAATATAGTTCATATTGCCCTCAGAATATAAAATGTAACTTTTTAATACCTCTTTAGACTGCAAATAGGATCATAAGGGTGAGAAGAAGTACAAAATCATAAAAATAACCTATGTAGGCTTGGTAATCTATCTTTCTTTCCTTCTCTTGTTCTTTTTCTCTTGCTTTCATACCAGTTGTGAAGCAGATAAACAACAGGTTTATGCATAGGGATTACAGAAAAAAACAAACCAAACCAAAACAGATTAATATTAGAAGATAAGGAATCTGAAGCTTTGAATCTTATGCCTGGATTTTCTTTGGTCAGCAACATGCCAAGAACAAGGCACAGTTTCCCTGTGCCACAACTTAACTGCAGACTAGCATTACAGCTAGAATGTGTGCCTTCCTCTTAGAAGTGCTGTGAAGCCAAATAAAATATTAAAAAGTACTTTCGGATATGTAGGTAAAATGTGTCAAAGTATCTCTTGTTTTTTTTTGTTGAGAAATTATAAATTAAATTGCTTTACTAGGAAATAAATTTTAAGTAAAACAATAATTTTGGTTGAAGGAGAATGTAATAGTGTGTATGCACAATGTTTAGGTATACAAGTACTGCAACAAGAATTTCTATTATCCTGTCACTGACGGAACATAAACCAGGATTATGACCTTCAAACTCATCAGCTGCTGTAAATAAACATATTACTGTCACATACTTTTCTTTTGAGGATGTGGCTACTTTCACCTGCTTAAGGACAGAGACCTAAGGTTAAGAAACCACATTCCTTCCCTCCTAATATAACTGACTTACAATCCTCTATTACACAGTCTCAATGACTGTTTCTTGAAATTACAATGGCATTGAAACTTCTGTGAAAATTAACAGCTTGTCTCCCCCCAGAACATACTTGCTTTTTTTTATATTGTATAGTACAAATTTATGTTTTATAAAGCTAGACACATTATCTAAAACCCCTACTACTTGACTTAACTTCAGTCAGTATGAATCACATCACTGTTTTCTTCACTTATAATTAATAAATCAGTGTATTTAAAATAGCCTTCTCTAATTACTTCTATGCATTTCAGTATTTCCATGGTAATTAAAAAAAAAAAAAAAAAACAAACCAAAAAACCTCAACAAGAAGTGTACCCAAATTTCTAGAACACAATTTCCACTCTACTTCCTAAGCATTCAGAAGAGTAATATTCTTTCAGCCATGTCAGATTCCCCTGTTAGCTGCCCTAATCTTAGGTGGTGGAAGAAAGCAAAATATTTTCCTCTGAGCTATCAGTGTCCTTGTTATTGTTTGATATTCCTCTTCTAAATCATAATGTTAGGAAGGACTTTTGGAGCAAATAGATTTTCTATCCTATGTAAGAAATCCACTAAACCTACTGCACTGGGAAGATTTTATGAGATTTCTCTTGAGTCTTGATGATTCTTCAGCTTTGAAATGTGGCATATGGAAATGACTGTCTATTCACTACTCTTTCATCTGGAATAGAGCTGAAATAAGAATAATTGAGGAGGCAAAGTGGGAGCGAACTAGGGGGAGAAAATTTTATCTCAAAACACCCTTCATTGTCTTCTGATGCCCCGATAAACTTCAGCACACCAACCCTTTCTTCCCTCTTAGCCACCTAAATCCATCCAATTTCTCCAATCTTCCTTTTAAAATGCCTTCCTTCTTAAAATATTGATCTAACAGCTTTCACCTGAAAAGTTACATATCAAGGATTTTCTACAGGATGCTGAACGTGTCCTTATTGGGTTGACTTTATGCTAATGCAGTTTCAGCCATCAGCACACTTGCAGTAAGCGTGGATAAAGCCCTTCCCAAATCTTTGTCCGCGAAACCAAGCCATGATGATCATTTGGAAGTAGTATTAACCCACACTCCACCCCACAAGGAAGTATGACTCATTTCTTAAGTCACTTTCATACACCTTTTTTGATAAATGCTCTGAAAACGTACTCCGTGTCTGATCCTGTAAAGTCAATCCTCCATCTCGATAATGTGAAATCCATGGCCACCAAAAAAATTAAAAATAGGAATATATAGGATCGTGCTTTTTGCATGCTGCCAAACACAAACTTTTTTGCAATAATTTTTGTTCTATCAAAGCATTGCAGATTACTATAATTTTAAAATATATAGTATTTAAAGAAACATGACAATTTAAACTGGAGAAAGTGCTTTGCTGCAAAACTTATTTATTGGATAAATGTATATTTTAAAATATCCTTTATTTAATAAATTTTTTGCTACCTTTAGTATCTAATGTTCCAAATAGCATGGCAATTAAATTTTAGTAATGATTGTCCTACATGTTGCTCACATTTAGTTTAACTGGGACCGTAAAATGACATCATACCCTTATATTTTGCTGTTGCTGGTATTTCTATATCTACCAAGTACAAAGATAATGTTTAAGCCTTGGTAAATCAGCAGTAAATACTTGTATTAGACAGTGGTGCTTCCATAAGAAGAACTAAACAGAAAAAGATGTAAACAACAGTTGTGTTTACCAAATGTTTATCTGAAAACAGAGGTTTATTTTTTTAATTTTCATGTAGTATCCTGGTTTGAGTTAGTGACATGTCACTAAGCTTACTCAAATTAATCAAAAAGTGGATCACATTTTTGAAAGATGTTATATCCCATGTGCAACGCTATTCTACTGTTTCTGAAAGTGTCATTCGCTGTTTCTGTTATGGAGTTTATAAAACATTTGTATTGTAAACATCTTTGCAGAACTTCACCGTGTGCCTTTCAGTGTCCTAAGAAGGTTATGACATACATCACAGTGGACAACAGTTAAAAGAGTACATGAAATACAAATACATGCTCTTAAGTTCAGGGGTTTCGTGTTAGTCCAGTTAGAGTATAAAGCTGAAGCTGAACAGTAGAAATGGAGTCCTGCCCCTCCAGAAAAGCAACACAGTTTTTCAGGTGACATTATGAGATGAATAGAATGAATACTTGCAGGGAAGAGCGACAGCTCATGTTAATAAAAGAGACAGCAGTGAAATTGCCAAATGAAATTGAAGTGAAGATTAAAAAAGTATTGCAGAAACTTAAAAGACAAACATTTGGGGTTTTATGCATGATGCAAAGCCAAAAGTCTCATGGGTTTATGCAAAGGTATCAGTCACCCAAGAATTTTTTATTGTTTGGGCATTAGGCACTTCCATTGCTTGGAAATTCTCCACAGCACTTTAAATCAGTAGCAGGTCTGTCCTTTTCAAGTAGTATTTCTTTAATTGCGCATAAGATACAAGGATTCCTCCACCTCCGTTTTGTTAACTAGGAAGAGTTTTATCAAGTAGGAAAAGTGTAAAAGGAATGGAGAAGTGGGATCAATTTATTAAGTCACACCTTTGGTAAGTTGTGGACTTAGTTTTGCTTGCTTGCTTTTTCATAATACAGTATCTCAGTCTGATCAGAAGACTGAATTCCCAAACTCCTGCAACCTATTCTTTTTCCAGCTGTATTAATTTTAAACTGTCCTAACTATAGCCAAGCCTATATGAAAGAAGCTGATGGGTTTAATTATACTGATTAATTAATTACTACAGTAAAATATGTCTAAAAAATGTGTGTATGTATGTATGTTTTACGCAGAACCGTAATCTCTTAAGTATAATTTTCAGCAGTCTTTCTTTTTAAAGCTTCTGGTTTGCTGAGAGGAGAAACTTCTAGTAATTAACAGCTTTGGGAAAAAATTGCAATCTAGTTTCATTTCTCACAGCCCGGGACATAAAGCTGGCAAACTGGACCCTTTGTGTAATGCTTTCTGTGAAACTGATGTTACTCTGTGGCAAGTAATTTCTTTATCATAGCATGAAATTAAGCTAAAAGAGGATCATGTGAATTTAGCTATCTGGAATCTTCAATTCATTTTGGAATTGTATTGTGTTATTAAAACAGCGCAAGTCACCCATTCCTTTCCCGATCATTGCAATTTCAGGGTAGCTGCTACCTGTCCTCCCAGCTTGCCACAGCTTAATAGGGCTCCAGAGTACTACATCTTGCTTGTGAAAGATGTATAAAACAAGAAATTGTGACCTAGCTTTCAAACATTCCCCTCTCATGTAAAGCTTAAGCAGATTATTGGCAAAGAGAATTTTCTTCAGTAACAGCTGGCAGAAAACCAACAAATTATTCCCAGCTTTCTTTAGAGCCTTCCCTTTACTCCAGTTGTAACTCTAGGTTGTTCAGAAACTGGTTTCTGTGGGAAATGTACTAGCCATGAACACCTACCAAAAGGACAGCCACAAATTATTAGACTCTAATTTCAACCTAAAATTAATTTTTATGTTAGGCACTTAATAAATCTCTTTCAAACTATACGTTTGTTGCTCCCAAACAACTAGGGGTATGCCCACACTGCAAAAATAGAGGTCTGAAACTGTTTAACCTAGCACAGCTTTAGTGAAGAAGGTTTAGACAGAGCTCTTTGATCCTTTTCCTCAAAAGGTGGCGGAGGGATTTACTGAAAACTTTGTCTCACTCGTATCAGCCCTGAAACCAGCTGAAGATGAGAACAGAAGAATGTTTTGTATTTTCAAAGATTTCAGTTCAGAGCTCGCATAATTGTGCCCCACGTCACTGAGGACTGGCTTAGTTTTAGATACCACATTACAGTTTCCAGCTGCTGGGCAAACTTTCCCTTCCAGTACTGTTTTTAAAAAAATGTGTTAGTTGTACCCCCCAGTGCTTCTCCAAACCTTTACCTTCACCCCTTTCAAAATCACACAGTGAAGTGACTTATGTTGTCACCCTTAGGCCAGTATTTAATAAATCACATTCTTTAACTCTGCCTTTGACAAGAATAGTCCACTGATTACTTGCTATGGATGTATGCATATATATATATCACATATTTTAAATATGCGTACATATGCAAAAATATATATTAAAATTGTATATGTCTATGTACACATTTTTTTACTCTTTCCGTTGTCAAGAGCTCCTTTATCTAAGTGGTCTGACCTCTTTCTTTATCTATGGAGAGCAGAAATTGCAGCCAGAAAGTACCCTGTCATAAATCTCGTTTGAGTACTCAATTCTCCTCTGCAGAAGAGGGCAATACATAACTTGGAGCTGAGCATCCTTAGGGACCCGTGACATTTTTCCCAGGAGCCAGATTGCTGTAAGACCTGGTAGTGTTCAGAACACAGCCTCAGCATTCTTTTTGCAGCCAGATGTATACATTTTTAATATGATTTTTTACCATTGGTATGCATAGTTCATAATTTTGCAGCCCATCCCTGATATCCTGTGATAACCAAACAAATATGATTCATTCCGAATAGCTTGTGCCCTAAGTAGCTGTTACACTTTGTGATCACCATTAATCTTTTTGCAGCTTCTGATGCTCAGTTTTTCCATCTGTGTCTCAAGATCCATGTGATTCCGTATAAGCATACCAGTTTTTATTTATTTCTTCTGAGCCTAGCACTACCTGCATCCTGACAATATTTTTTACTTCACAGAGTAATGTGCAGGTGTTAACTCAAAAACAATGCTAAAACTGAGCAACTGTACTGATGCTTATATCAATACAACTTCACTGAAGGAAATAGATTTATACCAGTTTATACAGCTGAGATTTGGTTCTCTTTTAGAACAAACAATAAAGTAACGGTTAGCAAAAACTCATCTAGGAAATAATTCATGAATGTGAGGTTGGGAACAAAGCTAAAATGGAAGTTGTTTCTTTCAGTACTAGTTTGAAAATTGCCTGCATGTACTGTTCCTGTGATTTCAAAGCTTTATTCTAATACTGGGAGGTTTTTTGTAACAGTGATAGGTGCAAGTTAATTGTAGCCAAAAGATTTACTGTTATTTTTATAAGGAAAGCTGAAAAATGAAAAGCTATCATTTTAAGGTGTCATTTCCCATTATAAAAACAATCTGTTATGCAATTAGTTTTTGAATGCTGTTAAAGGCTGAGAGCACAAGTCAAAACATGTCCCTACTTGCTCTTGGCCTGGTATTTCATGATACTTCTTTCATATGAAGTGGAGTGGTTTCAAACTAAATAATGTTTTCAACTCTCGTCTGTGGTAGCTTAGCTAAAGAGCTAAATATTTTAACAGGACTTAACATCTTACATCTGCTTTTAGGTATGTTTTTTGCAAGATAAATTACTGATTTCAGTAATTCTTACTGTGATAATAAGGAATTTAATACTGACAGAAGGCTTGTTTCAGTAGCAGAAAAAATTGTTGGGAATCACTGCATTTTTTCTTCTGCAAAGAAGAGGTGATTGTTCATTTAGACTAGATATACACTGTGCATGTTATCATTAATGTAGATGTTTTGTAGACCACTGAATAATTTCAATTATGATGCATTTGAAATGAATGTTTTAATCAATGAAATTGTCAAATGCAATTTTAAAGAAATTTCCTTTAATCTGTCCTGCACTTCAGATTAGATTGGACTTTTCTGGGCCAATCTTGTGTATATAAAAGTTGGTTTTGCCTCTGTCAAATGTGTATTAAAGTATGGATGTTAGCAATATTTGCATCCCTGGTCAGCATATCTATTTGGCATAGAAAATAACATACTAGGCTAAACCTGCAAAATACTCCATGACTGGGACATACTGGTTTTCAGTGCTGTCCGTTTTGGAAAAGAGTCTTTGTTTTTACGAAGATTTCCTAGGTGGAACGTGAATTGATTTCAAGTTGACAGTGCTGTAAGGCACTTCATGTGATTTTGCCTTGCATCGTCTATTCAGAAAACAGCAACAAACTGCAGAATAATATAAATGTGGAAACAGCAATTTTTCAGTAGTAAGTACTCAAACTGATAGTTGCAACAAAAAGATTCTAAGTAGTATACTGGTGAAATGGATTTAAATGGATTGTCTGCCAGATAATTTTGTATAGGGAACACAGTTTGGAATATCAAACGTTTCATAGACAATTGATAAGCAAAGCAAAGAAACACATTCTAACAATTTGATTTGCTTTTGAACTGAAATTTTGAGCCATGAAAAATTTAGGTTTGGCATCTTCAAGGAAAAAGTATCTTTTAAATATGAATTTGTAATGGTCAGAAACATCAAAGAATATGCCTGTCTAGTATACAGAATTGATATTACCCAGGCTTTCTCTTAAAGCAGTGTTTACTACCTTTTCTACGGCAGTGTTTGTGCATCATTCATTGTGTACATTAAACACGTATGTATGTTATTGCTGTTTCATTTGCACTTTCTGACAGCTTGAAAATTTTTACTGATATCTTGGATTTTCATTAGGAAATGTCTGCAGGCTACAGACTGATACTAATAAATAAGAGGAGCTGTATCATTCTGCCCTTATCAGGCTGATGCGGACAAATTTTCTTCTACCAGCAGTACTTGATACTTTTAATCTGATGTCCTTTATATTAAAATTTAGGATATCTGCTGGAAAAAGCAAAGCTGTCTTGAAATAAGAAATGATAAACTGAATAAAAATTTCCTTTTATTGTATAGCATATGTTTAAGGGTTATCGAGATAATAATTGGGATATTCTGAGCTACCTTATAGTAACATTTTTAAGTTACTGGTATGTCTTTTTACTCAAGTAACCAACCATAATATCTGCAGTACAAATGAGCCCTTACCACAGAGCTGTATTCTGATGGCTCAGTAGAATGAAATGCAGAAAACAGAGCACAGGTCCTTGAATGGAAGGGAAACTGTGTGGAAATTACTGTTATCTGAGGTGTACAGTTACAAGACCATATTATCTTTGGTTTTTAGCTTATTAAAAACAACAACAACCAAAAAAGCCCACACATATATGACTAAGCTAATTTAAAGCAAACTTTAGTAATGTGAGTTTATTTATGCTCATAATTCACAATTGTTTCTATTAAATTCACAACAATCAAAATATTTTCTAAACTCTGTTTTTCAGTATATATATTTTTTTAAATCATATTTCTTCAAACAACAAATGCTTGCAAGGCAGCACTGGTTCTAATCATTCTGGTAACAGTCTTGGTAACAGGTACCTGTGTCAAGGACATAAGATATTTTAAATTTAATTTAATGAGAAGCATGGATACATCTGAAACACATTCTATGTGGCATTTCCTTTATGCTACATTCCTTTTCCCCAGCCCCTCCACGGTCATTAGAAGAAATTGACAATAAACAGGGTTATTGCATAAACTAGGACTAGAAAGAGGAAGAAAAATGTCATTTTACTATTGCTTGCTGCAGTTTTTAATGTGTAATTGTAATCAAAAGCTAAAAAGACTGAGCTGTACATTTGATTCCTTTCTATGGCTGGGCAAAATTTTGTACACATGCAAAGCTTGAAAATACATTTTATCATTGATGTAATGACAGTGATTTTAGAGATGCCATATTAGCATGAAAGACTGATTTAAAACATTTCTTCCAAAAAGTAGTTTTAACCTTTAATTGGCTTTGGTGACATCATAAAGACTGGTTCATCATGACCAGTCCAAAATATCAGATGTGCTATAAGATATACAGTCTGTATATTTAAATTTCTATTGAGCTGAATCAAATTAAACTGTACTCCTGAAATATACAAATGGAACTATACAGAAGTTTACAAATTCAGCTTCAGTATTTTGGAGGGCTTAGGCCATGATTCCCTAGGACAATACTAAAAATTGAATTTCTTTACCACTGCAAATCCAACAGTGCACATACTCTAATTTGTCAGAATACTGTGGATTCCTTTATTCATATCTATAATGAATTAGATTATGTCATGAATCACTATTAATTGGTGAAATGAAAACATTTTTAATATCAAAATATGCTGTATTTCTTGTGGGAATTTGATTCCTTTGCAGTTTTCATGTGCTTGGGATTGTCCCCAGTCAACAGAAAACTAAGCAGAAAATCCCAAAATGCGATTCCACAAATATAATATTATAATAAATCTTTGCCAGAGAAAAAGCTGTTGTGTTTATATCATGATGAGTACAACAGTGTTTTGACGAAAAATATATAAAGAATGTAAACTTACTTACTTCATGTATTATTAAACAAACATGGAAATATATATAGGGCAGCATTAATTCAAAACAAAACTGAAAATAGATCAGGCTGATATAATACAAAAACTAATGCAATGTGACATTTACGAAATATTTGTTGTTTCTTCTGTACTGAAGAAAAAGAAGTAGTTTAATTCTTATTGTGCTTTTAAGAGCTTTTTGCTTTTCCTTGCTTTTGGCATGCTACCTGTATGTAACGTGTAATGCTTTATTTCTTTTTGCACTAACAGCTTTAAGAATTTAGTTTTGTGATAGTCTGAAAATCATGTTGCTGTAATAAGCTACATGAGAGCAGATTGTGTTATCTAAAATAGTTCCATAACATACCTGTAATTAGGACAAAAGTACTTCAGCAGTCCTTCAGTTCAGTTCGTGAAGGCTCTGCTTGTAAGATGGTTCAGTCCTGAATCCATGGTATGCTCCTTCTTACTAGATAAATAATATTTAGTCATACAAAACTGAAGCTTAGTAGGAGAAATATCTTGGTTTGATTGACATTAGAAGGTGTTTTCCTGTTACCAGTTTTAGAAATAATTTACATAAATGGCTTTTGAATAAGGGACTTCAGAAAAGGGGAACTGCATGCTGTATATATGTATGTGTATATAATGTGTATGATCAAGGATATGTGGAAAATGTGAATGCAAATCATGTATTTTGTCCTGTAGTGCAGTCTGTACAACTGATCCATATTGTATATCTACATTTGAAAAAGAAGAGTATGTGGTAAAATTCGTAAGAAATAGAGAAGACACCTCAAAGCTCTGTCACTCACATTGATTTTAATATTCAAATGGTGATGTCAGGCCAGACACACTGAGGTTAATTTTTAAACACAGGTTATCAATTTTTTAAATAAGTAATACCCTTATTAGTAGGGGAAAAAGTTGTGGATCTTTTTAACATAATTATAACAATCTGAGTTATATAATGATCTCTTAAATATATGTGGTGTTTCTGTAATTTATTTCACTGGGTAAAATTTTTCTTTCTATTGTCATAATTATTACCTCAGAATACTATCCATAAGAAAGTACAGCATTCTGAATTCACTGGTTTACAGGAAGGCAGTGTTGTAATTATGTAAACAAAGGACAGAAAACAATCCTAAAGCAACACATAATAAATCACAAGGAATACCATGTTTGCCTTAGTATATTATGTATTGTCTCAAATTGATCTGTTTATCTTGAACTGCTAAGGATAGTCTGTATCAGAAAATCATGAATGAAATTACAGCAATTAATCCAGCCTTCTGTGGGAAGGTATTAACTTGAAAAAATTACCCCCCCTCATACCGATCCTTTATTAACAAACTCCTTTTTCAATATATGGCTTTGAAATATAGTATTTAGGCATTTTCTCTAGACAATTTTTTGAATGCCACAACTCTAGTCTTCGTAGTTTATTTCAACATTTCCACTGGATCTTTCTTCCATATTTCATACACCACATTATATCTTTCTCTGTTTCAACAGCTTTTTTATGGTGCCAATTTTTAATTTAGGTTGTAATTCAGCTGCAGTGCCTAAGATTTAAGTTCAAGACTTAACATTAGTCTAACTTTACATAAATATTTCTAATACTATTTCTGTCATTCAGAAACATATCAGGTCGTGATTATCTGCTGCCACACGGGTGTAAATTTTACATATTTTGCACAAACTTCAGGAAAATGAAGTTAGGGAAAGGTCATTCTGCTGTGTAGAACTGTAACAATACACTGAATGTGCTATGTGAGTTCCTAAGAAATAATGAGTTTTTTCATAATAATTAATAAAACCTTTAAAAAACAGGTGAAATCCTAAGATACTGGGACCTCATACGTATTTTTCCTATCCTGGATCTATGTAGCTATTTCTAAATAACAGTAAGAACGTAGAGGAACTACAGAAGTTATAGAAGTTGGTTACACTTAATACATCTGTCATGAGCTTATTCTGACAATATACACACGAGTGTAAAAAGAGCAGCTAGCTCCAGTCATACTTCATCTCTTACCTCATTGCCTTCCCTATATGCATTATAATCCATGTCATGTATCAGTGCTTTGTGTTGGTTTCTTCTCCGATCTTCCAATACTCCAGTTAACTAGTAACCCTGTGAAGCTGAAGAGGAACCTGGACAGGTGATCCTTAGGGATTGTGAGTGTTACTGTGTTTCTGTGGGCAATGCTTCCCTACTGGTGTCTTTCTAGTCATCTGCACTAGGGCTGTAAAGGAAGGGAGCAATAATACAGAGAGCCGTAGAGCAACTGGCACTGTGGAAACTTAACTACCAGTCCCATCCCTAAAATTAGAGGCTACATTTCTCATAGATTACATTTCAAAAGGTTTGTGTTTGCAAAAACTAGCTGTTAGGTTTAAGCTTTTTAGAAAAACTCATCCCTACGGGGAAAATAGAAACTTTGTTTTTCACGCAGTTAATAGAACTAATATATCTTGTCAAGGTTGTTCTCTTTCAACACTCGGTCACCACCTGATTCCACTGATTCAACCAGATCAACACTATGAGAATGGGAATGCAACCGTATTATCAGGAGACAACATTCATATGGTAGAGGCTGTAATTCTGGATCATCTGCTTAATGGTAGACAGCCTCAGGTGCAGTATTGCCTGGTTTTATGGTCTTTTTATGATACCAAAGATATACAGAAAAATTCACAGTCTGGAATATCCATAGATATTTTCCCATGTAATGGCTTTTGGGGTAGTTTTCATCAGTTTCATAAGGTGATTTAAGACTTACAGATTTAAGACGCACAGAATAACTGCACTAAGTGGGAAACAGCAGTTTAATAGCAATGAGATTATCACTACAAATGTGGTTCTTAGAATTATAGACTACTGTTTTTACCAATTATGAATGAAATGTTGAGACCATCATTGTTCACATCATCTACCAGCATAACATCTCAAGCCAAACCTTGTGATTAGGGAACTCATGCTGCTGATTATGGCAGTGGCGATATTCTTTCATAACTTTGTGGGTGAGGAAGAATACATATGAGCATTGCAGAGACAGCATGAGTCAATCACTCTCAAAATGTCGTTTCAGAAAGAAACACTCAAAACAATCAAACCAAACTATCTCTGGGTTATTTTAGTTGTTGTTAATTCAAATAAAATGTTAATTCTCTAACGTTTCTTAGTTAATGAGCAATTTAAGCTGAAAAGTGAAGCCCTACTATTGTGAAGTTCTGCTGTGCTGAGCCTGGCCTGCAAATAAGCACCCACCAGTTGCTCACTCCAGCAGTTTTGGGGGAATAATCAAAGGGCAAAAGTGAGAAAAAACTTAGGGGTCAATATAAATACAGTTTAAGAAGTGGAAGGGAAAAAAGAAAAAAAAGAGAAAAAAGAAATGCAAATGCTCACCACTTGTGACCAGCAGACCAATACCCGTTTCTGTATCCTCTTGCAGAGAGTGTAATGTTATGTTAATCAGCATGTTTCAGGAACTGCACCTTTGAAATGAAAGCCCAGTGCCAAATTTCTCATTACATTTTAAGCTGTTTTTGCAAACCTTGTCTCATAAAATAATATGCATTTAATTCCTGTCTCCAGTGAACTAGAAGGTGTTTGTAGTGATCTTAATGCTTCTGGCTGACATACTCAGACCAATCACTTCTAAATATCATCTGCACTAGATTCGTTATAGACACCCATGCTGCCTTTGTACTCGCACTTAAACATGTTGCTTCTTAGTGAATTTAGCATTTAAGGTAAATTTTCAGTAAATTTTCTTCAGTGTATTAGGCCATTTTTCTCTTTCAGCTTCAGAGTCAGCTGAAAGCAAATGACTGCCAATATGGAGATCATATTTAATAACTGGAAAACATTGACAATCTTTTAGTTTCTGAAAAGGGTTGAGTAACTGAGTTCATCACAATATTTTCTCAGTTTTTGAATCAGAAGTCTATGATTTTACAGTTTTATTTCTACAAAGAAATAAAAAAGAGAAGATCTCAAAATAAATAAATTAATAAGTATCTGCATAATGTTTACTAAATTGTCTGTGCTGCTCTGGCTAGCACCGTTTTATTTTACTATGTAGTGACTGATGTGAAATAGATGTGAAAGAGAGGTTAGATGCTTTTCCATTTAGTCTGCTTTGCCTTCTGTAGTCATTCAAACAATGTCAGAGAACACTGTGAAGATTATGTGAAGCTGTAAGAGTGTGAAATCACATTGACTCAAATTAGTTGAAGCATTAATAGGGTGAGAATAATTAGCTTCGTACCCTACTAGCTGTATTTGGAGAATCATATTAAAGCTGAGTTGTACTATCACACTAAGTCTTTCCAGTGAAGAATTGCACTGTGCAAGAAAATGTCTTCATTTTATAGCACACTGTACTGCCTCTTAAACCTCCTGAATCCAGGCATGTAAAGAAGAACCTTGAATGAAGTTATCTCAGTAGCTCAAAATTTAAAGGATGCTAGATTGTCTACTTAAGGTTGAGAGCATCATAAAAGATATTTCCAATGCTACTTTACCAGCCAGTTCAAGCCTCTGCTATATTTATTTACAATCCTATACAACAATTTGAAAAGAACCAGTTTAACCTGGTGGAAGCCAGCCATTTGATAATAACTTGGCAGGCATAGCAAGGGTCTCATAGCCATGGCAAAGAATCCGTCTTTGTTAACTTGCTTCAAAATACAGCCTAAGAATTATTTACTGACCTCGGTATCTGTACAAACTAATTAAGAGAGAAATGGAAGAGGATTTTCTGATTTTTTCAAGATCAAGAAAAGTATTAAAACCAAATATGTGATATGTGTCTAGATGCAGAATGGTTGCTTTGGTTGTAATAGTTTGCAATGAGAGAAGTCCTTTTGCTGGAATTGTTAGAAATTTTATTAAAAAAAAATTCTATTTGCAAATGCTGTAAAAAACACCAATTTAGTTTTGGCTTGTTTGTTTTTGTTGAAGAACTAGTTCATACAGCCTTGCAAATGGTGAAAAACTGTATTCTACTACTTTATGAGAATAATAAATATGCATTATGATGTATATTAATTTTAAATGGTCAGAAAAAGGCCCGACCTCATATCAAGACATTTCTGGAAATTTCCATTCTTAAAATCCTGCAGAAAAATATAATGTTTAGAAAGATAATCCCAACCTAAAATTTTTTTGCAGGTAGCGAAGCTGATATATTCAGCTCCTTGCTGAAATGTAATTTCAGAGAAGTGAGTTGATCTCAAAACCGTGGTGGTAAATGGATCTCTGAATTTCCCACTTTATAAGACTCAGTGGTCTTGGCTTTCTACACTCTGTGAACCTCAGGAATTCTCCTTGTCCTGCACACATTCCAGTCCACAATTCTTGGCTCTAATGATCTGTTTTGAATAGGAAACAAATTCTAGTATGTGATATTGATGAAAAACACAGCACCAATAACTGTCAGGTTCTTGAAGCCCATAGGCAGGGTCCTGGACGTTGGATGCAGCTAGTGAAAGTATGAATTTCACTGATACTGTAGAAATCTCTTTTACAAATTCTCAGCACAAAATAATGAAATAGAAGTTATTCTAAGCTTCTTACTTTCAGTGTGAGACAATGCATTTTAGACTTGAATCCTTAATATTTTTCCACCAGTTTCCACTTGAAGCAAATATTTTATTCTCACTCGTTTCATGTCTTTGTTATCCTACCAGTTGATATCTGTAATTCTTGAGCACAGCCATATGCTCCAACTTTCAAAAGATTCATTCTCTGTTTGGACTGACCATCTGCAGTGGTTGAACTAGATAATCTTTTTGAGTCCCAATATGACCAATAGGAGAGGAAGAAACATAATTTTTGATTTGGAGGCCTCCAATTCATGCTTGATGATATATTGCCAAGCTGCTTGTTTATTAAAGTTGTTTCTGATACATTTATGTTAAGCAGTGCAACTGTGGTTGAATCCTCACTGAATAAAGTAGAGTTCCTGTGCTCAAAAAAAAATTCCTTCTTCTAAGATAGGAGTAATTTTAAGGATCGTAAAGTTTTAGTTTGGATGTTCTAATTTGTTAGCAGGCAAATTGTTTTGTGAACTGTAATTGTATTGACTTACAAACATGACAAGTTTTTGGTAGCAGCGAGGCTACAGTGGTGGTTTCTGTGAGAAGCTGCTGGAAGCTTCACCTCTGTCAGATAGTGTTGATGCCAGCTGGCTCCAAGATGGACCCACCACTGGCCAAGGCCAAGCCTATTATCAGCAACAGTGGTAGTGCCTCTGTGATAACGTATTCCAGAAGGCGAGAATAAACTGCACAACTGCAGCCAAAGATTGAGAATATGTGAGCGCAACAACTGCAGATACCAAGGTCAGTGAAGAAGGATGTGGAGGAGGTGCTCCAGGTGTGGGAGCAGAGATTCCCTTACAGCCCATAGTGAAGACCATGGTGAGGCAGGCTGTCCCCCTGCAGCCCATGGAGGTTAATTGTGGAGCAGATATCCACCTGTAGCTCATGGAAGACGTTACACCAGAGCAGGTGGATGTGTCCAAAGGAGGCTGTGACCCTTGTGAGAAGCCAATGTTGGAGGAGGCAGGACCTACAGACCTGTAGACTAGGAGAAAGAAGTCACACTAGAGCACGTTTGCTGACAGGACTTGTGACCCCGTGGGGAACTCATATTCTTGAGAGACTACACCCTGTGGAAGGGACCCATACTGAGGTAGTTTGGGAGGGGCTCACGTTGGAGAATCTTGTGGAGAAATATCTTCCATGGGAGGGACCCCACTCTGGAGCAGGGAAAAGTGTAAGGAGTCTTCCCCCTGAGGAGGAAGAATCGGCAGAGACAATGTGTGATGAATTGACCATAACTCCCATTCCCTCTCCCCCTGAACCACTGGGGAGGAGGAGGTAGAGAAAAGTTAAGAGTAAAGTTAAGCTTGGGAAGAAGAGAGGGGTGGGGGAAAGGTGGTTTAAAATTTGAGTTTATTCTCATTATCCTACTCTGATTTGATTGATAATAAATTAAATTAATTTTTTCCGAAGTCAAATCTGTTTTGCCCATAATGGTAATTTGTGAGTCCTTGTCTCAACCCACAAATTATTTGTTAGATTTTTCTCCCCTGTCCAACTGAAGAGAGGGAGTGATAGGGTGGCTTTGGTGGGCATCCAGTCCAAGTTAATGCACCACAGTAATAATAGTGTGTTATATAAACAATGCTGTTTAAACAATTTTTACCTAAACCCCTTTTTTTCTGTTTGGTAAATTGTTAATCTTTCTGTTATTTCCAAATATCTTAAGCTTTCACCAAGTCTTAAAAATATAATGTTAATTTTTAGACACTTAATTTTTTTAATAAACTAGCACCAGAATTAGCATACTAGAAAACTCTAATGCAAAAATGCTATACCCTCATCAAGGTAAAATTGAAAATATTTGCTAGATTAAAAACATCTATCAGTGAATTATTTAAGGTAAAGAGTGAACAAATGGCTAAAACATATACCTTGTAAAGCAGAATCCATATTTTAATAACAAGGTGTGTAACTAACTGGCATTGTTCCTATGAGTGCTTCATCAAGTTATTAATCTTTCACCACAGCCATTGAAATCATGACTCCATTAATGAGGTGATCACCAGCCATAAGATCACAACTGTGCTCTGTAAAGTCCTCTCTGACGCAGTAAGGGGTATACCAAACTGGGAAAGCTTCTACATGAAGGAACTGAAGAACATTGTTCCAAAATCCATGGAAACTGATGTTTGGAATGTTTAAGGAGAACTGGATTTGTGTCTACTTCTTTCATGCAAAGCGCTGAACTCAGTTTCTTTGTCAGCTGGTTTCATATGTGTTTGAGTTGTATACTCCAGCCTGGAGTATTAAAAATACAATTACAACACAGGTGGAGCCAGCTTTTATGCTCAAGGATCAGGCCATATCTGCCTGATTCTGACTGGAATATCCTGAGCTTTTTGTCTTACCCTTGTGTTTAGCCTGCTCGTTGATGCAGGGAATTGATTTGTCTGATGCTTCCAGGGTCACTTTTTCTTCAACCTCAGAAGAAATATATCAGCATTGTATCTTTTTCTGTATGTTAAGGAAGATCTAAATAGAGTCTTCTTTCACACTACTAAAAATATTATGTTTGTAGTCAGGTTTGGAAATAGATAGCTCGGTTAGACCTGGAAGGGAACTAAAGCCCTGGTGTACTTTTATCTCCTCCAGGAGAGGAAAACAAAACTACTACTTAATAGGCAGGGCAGGGGATGAGGGAGGGTTAAATGCATGCTTACGGCCAAGGGCAAAATACTTGAGTAGAGGAAACAAAATCAGTTTAAATCAACAAAAATCAACCACACACGTAAAAAAGCTGCAGAGAATTTTGTGTTGATTCATATAATTGATATTTTAATTAACCTTATGCTTATTTTTTATTTTTTAAATACAGCAGATGATGCTTTAACAAACAATTAACAAGAATGCTGCTCACTTTATAAAGCACTTATGTATTAGAAAAGCATTAAGAATAGTTGCCAATAATGATGAATTTAGATGCATCCCTAATGAGCTAATTAAAATGACAGTAATGTTTCAATTTTAATAAGAATTCTGTTTCTGTCAATGAGATGAAAGTATTTGGGCAGATTTTTAGCATCTTACCTCAGTACCCAGTGGACATAACAACAGAAATTAAGCCTAAGTAATTAATACTACCAGAAAAAAAAATAATTGTTTAAAGTGATACTTGCCATCTGTTCTTGTCAGTATTATTAATGTGCATAGAATGGCCTTTCTTACAAAATAACTTCCAAATGTAGTGTTGACAAAATTTGTTTCTTTCAAAGTAGCTGGACTTGCATTAAAGAAGTTAAGGTGGGCATACAAATTAAAACTCTTAACACAGCCTCATAGCATTGATGTATCAGCCAATTTATAAGGAGTTGCAGCTTGCAGGGAATGTAGATCTCGGGGAATAGAACACAATATGTAATACTTGCGGATAAGATTCTGAACCATTCATGCATTAGACTTTGATATCTTTTAGCTGGTATATTTAAGCTGGCAATGTTAATTTGATTTCTATTTTTTGAGGGAAAATTATATCTCATTTCAGTTTCCATAACTACTCTGTTCAGTTAATTTAGTTGCTATGCAAAAGTAAGTTTTTTATCAGTTTTGCAAATTTAGTATACTCTATGTCGAAAGATTTTTGACTCATTTTCCTAGGTCTAGAAAGAACTGCTTACCCAAGTTATATTTTACAACGAGTTGTTATCAGACAGTTCCTAACATAGTTTCCTAAGGCTTATTTCTGTTTTCAGGCTACTAACAGATCCCTGCATTCTCCTGAGTTGCTTTCAAATACAATAGCTAATTTCTACAAACTTGACAGAGGAGCAGAGGTCTGAAAAATACTAGGTTCTTAGGAGATTCATGAAATTTGGTGTTTAGGTAAAAAAAGAGAAGTTTTATTCATTATTCTCTGTAATACAGAGGGAGAGTATTCTGTGATCTCAGGCAGTACTCATGTTTGGCAGCAGAGCATGCCAGTTACGGATGGCCAACACTTGTAGCTAGCAGAACATCTCTTACCTAGCCATAAGAAAACAAATACTGTTATTTTGGTGGATCACTGGACGTTTTTATTAGCACAGGATTCAAATTAGAGTTACTCCTAGTTTTGGAAAAATTAAATAGACATCCCTGTCCAGGGTAATATTTAAGCGAATGTACAGCTTTAGGCAACTGTTTAGACTGAGATTTTTCCTTCCTAAAAAATGTTTGAAATACTTTCTGAATTGGGGCAATAGAAATTTGCTTCTTGACACAGTGACCTCTGCAGCTTACAAAATTCATAGAGGAGTTCAGAAAGCTTTCAGTTTAGACAATGAAATTAAGAGCCTTGTTGCTAGCTCTGAACAGTAACAACTTCTATTTCAAATGCAAGGGAGTTCAGTTTGATTTGCATTTTAAATGTGTGTGTCACTTCACTTCTGTATGCCTGTTTTATTATGCTGGACATAGATTGCCTTTTTTTTTTTTAGCTTTGTGTTTATTTCGATTTAATTTTAAAGCCAACAGCACAAAATAAATGCTTTTGAACATTTGGATCCATAACAGATCGCCAAGTGTGTCTTGAAGTAAACTGCTCTTAAACTCTGATTTGTGTTTTCCTACCTTAAACTTTTGGTTTTCTCATAGAGCATTTAAAAGTTAATCCTTCAAATAGTTCAGAATTGGGAGATTACTATCCATTTCAATACATGGATAATGGCTGATGCTTCTTTTTTTTCCCCCTATGATGATTCTCACAGGGCTATTCGACTGCAGTTCCTAAGGAGTATTTTGAGCAAGATTAAGAACAACTGTGGGATGTTCTTAGGTTTAAGTCATCTCGAAAGAATTTCGGTTTTTAAAATGTATTGTTCAATATACAGAGAGGCTAATGAGCACAGATGCTCAATGCTTCTGTAAATACTTCCTCTTTATGTACTAATTTCAGCCAAACAGATAGAATGGTAAATTTCATGAGAGAAATTGTGATACTGCTCAATCGGCAGACATAGATATTTTCCTGATGATGACAAATAATTTATATATTCATTTTATATTTGTCAGCTTGAAAGGCAGCAGTAATTGCTAACAGCGAAGTTTATAATTCTTAAAGCTCTGGTCTTAAAACTCTAATCAAGAACTTGCCTGTGAAGACAGATCTGAGAAAGCTTTCTAAACTATTCTGTGCTTTGAATGTCTCCTTGCACCAGAATAAGAGGGTTTTCTTTATTTGCAGTGCTGAAATAGCAACCTAAGTTGTTAAAAGTAATTTTGTTGTGTCTCTCTCATAATTCCCTTCTCATGTAGTTCTTTTAAAACAAATAAGGTGAGTGTTGGTCCTATTTATGATCCATTTGGTTTTGATTATTACCCTCTCTGCATACAGTTGACAGGCATGGGGTTTTGTGGGTTTTGTTTGACGCAGTTGACTTCCAAAAGAATTCCAAGGCTTTAGGGGCTTTCTTTGAACCCCTTGAAGATTGTTGCATTTTGGTATAGCTAAATTCACAGTGCAGTTTATTTTCTGTAGGATATTAATATTCTTATTGTCATCCTTCATATACAAGGTGCACACAGCTGCTGACAAAGATCTTTTCAGAACTCTTGTATTTGAATAGAGATACTCAGTTGCCTATCAAGTTTTAAATGTTGCCACCTCATCACAGTTAACTGCTGAGAAACCAAGGAATAAGGTGCAAATAATAATGCTGTTGTACTCCTCAATAGTATTTAATATTTCATTGATCGCAAGTGCCTTGTTTTCTATTATTTTCAAGTATTTCAGAGCAATGGTTTATGATAAGTACAAATATTTACTATATCATCTTCCGTAGAGTCACTTAAACTTTTTTGTGTCAGTATACTTACTCAGATAAGTCATGGTTCTTGCCAGCAGTGATAAGAATCTGGAATAATGGAGTTGCATTTTTTAAGGTAGTAATTGTAACATCACAATAGTTAGAATGTAGGAGAATGATAAGAACAATGTAATTCTGGTTTATAAACAGATATCAAATGATAAAATAAGGTTCTATATTTTACTTTTATTAAGGGCCTTCGATTCTTATTAAGTATAAAATGGAAATGCCCAGACCTGCAACTTGGAATTCCAT